>NC_057797.1:279219272-279320941 GCF_018294505.1 Triticum aestivum | reverse complement strand
CATGCCACCCAAACGAGGTTCACCTAGCAAAGTGCGAAGTAGCATCCCCCCCCCCCACACACACTTTCATTCGGTGAGCCAGAGAGGCATCTCACCAAGATGGATCATAAAATGGACCAAGAATAATCCACCTTGGTCGTACAACCTCTGTGTTGTTGTTGGTCAAAGTGGTGGCCGTCCATGCAACCCTGGAGATGGGCTAGCTCGTCGATAATCACGCAAGTAGCTAGTCCCCGAAGACAACCACTGCATGCGTATGGCCCAAACATATGTATGGAGAGGTCTATTTTTGAGTACACAATGGAACAACTTTGTTGTGGCACCATGATTTCGAACTAGAAATCCCCACACTGAGTGAGGGTTAGGTTGACAATGCATCTGTATGTTACACCACACTTCAAGCCGACGACAGGGATTCATGCATGCATGCGCGCATAGTATATGCGATCAAACTTAATTAGGTCTGAATGTCACCACGACCTATACTATGATGACACGAACCAAACGAAGAATCCGCCATGGTAACCTATCTTGTTGTCGGTTAAGGTGATCATGGGTATCCATGCGGGCCCATGAATATATAGGTTGTCGCCGATAACCACGTGAGGGAGTGTACCATTCGAAGGCAACTAATACATGTGTATGTATGGAGGTGATGCGTCCATGCTTGTTTGGATACCATTTCACAACATTTATGTCGTGCGTGCGTCAAAAATCATACAATCCCCACACACAGAGAGATCGGTTCATGACATGTCGTTGTACTAGCCACTTCGACTCGATGGGAGGGATTCATGCATACACATGCATGTGTGTGTGCTGAAACTGAATCCCCAGAGCATGATCTATATATATACCGTATTACAAGCAAAAATAATAATCCCCTCCTAAGTCAAATTAACCTCTCTCGTTGTCAGGCAAAAATTAGTGATGGACCAAGTGGGCCCATGGATGGAAAGCATCAATATCGCTAATAACCGCTAAAGTGGGTGTGAGGGGATAACCACCATCACTTTGCATGTGGCCAAACATATATATGTTGAATACCCAAAATGCACAACTTTGATGTGCCACATGGCTCAAAAACCGTAAACCATGCACCCACACAGAGCGAGGTCCATGAAGCGTACTACATACGATGGTCCCCTTCCCCCTCTTCGACACATACTATATGCTCCTACCGTAATACGTACAACCCAAAAAGAATCCTCATTATTGGTGAAATTAATTAACCTCTCCTGATGGAGGTCAAAGTGATGCATGCATGCACCGACGATGGCCTCGTGGGCCCACAGATAGAAGTGTCACACGTGAGTGTCCTAGCTAGGATAACCACAGCCTGCCTGCATGTGGCCCAAAGAGGTGTTGTGTGAATGTTTGAATAGCCAATTTCACAATTTTGATGTGGCACATGCATCGGAAATCGAAAAGTCCTAACACTGAGTGAGGTGTACTTGTTCACCGACACGTACATATAATATACCACCATAACACAAACAAAAAATATCCTACCTTGCTGGTCAAATTAACCTCACTATCGACTGTTCGTCAAAGTGATGGATGGCGACCTTAGGGGCCCATAGAAAGCGTCACACATGAGTATCGAGTGTCGTGTAGTACAACCATCGACTGCATGTGGCCAATACATGTATGTACGAAAGGGTTGTGCAATGTTTTAAATAACGAATTCACGACTCTGATGTGGCACCGGCCTGCGTAACAAAATGGCCAACCCACACGGTGGCTCACAACTCATAGTGTACTGCAAGGCACCCGCCACCCGCAGACGCACACACCCACACACACACCGGGAATCCACCACAACTACGATGCATGTTAAATTAATTATCCCACGGTGAATATATGTTAGCAAAGGAGGGACGTTTTAATTTAAAAAAACAGAGATCATTAAGACGTTTTAGTACATTAATTGATTGATTTTCTACGGGTATAGTGTGCAAAAATCAGATTTGAGCTGCATGCACACGTGATAGTGCACCTAAATGGATTGCAAAAACACATGTGTCTCATTGGGTGCGTGTTTACTCCCCGTGCAACAAATTTCAAACATTGAGAATCTTGATTTTTAATTTCTAGTACATCCAAAACTTATTTGAAGTTCATGAAACTTATCCTGTTGTCATATGCAAACCAATACAAAGTGTCATTGTACTTTTTTTGTCAAATTTGAGACAAGTTTTGTTGTAATCTTTATCTAATTACAAACATGAGATTATTGATAATTGGGAACCAATATCCCAAATGGATTATTTATTCGAATCGTGAGCGTTACAGCAACAATGGATAGGTGCCATGCTTCGGTGAAGCAATAGAGTGGCAACATTAATCATCCAAATAGAAAAACAATATATGTGACGCCACGAACCCGTGTGCCGTGCTAGCAGGCGTGAGTTGATGGGATGCAAGCGAGCAGTCCACCGTGCAGGCAGACTGGGAGGCATGCGTGCAGGTGTGTGAATTGATGGTGGCGTGCTCGCTGCGCAGTGTCATCAGGAGGCGTGCGAGTAGCTGTGTGAAACGATGGTAGGAATGCCAGCAGTCCGGTGCGCAGGCTCACCGGGAGGCGAGCCATCGCTTTGACCATCGCCCGCCTCTCTCCCACTACTCCCACTACTCCATATTAAAGGTGCGCCCAAGCGGTTGCACCCCACATCCTCACCACACACACAATCCTCTCTCTCCGCTTGCATCCTCAATGCCACTCTCAGTCCTCAAAGCCGTTAGTGCGTGAGGGTTCAGCCGAAGCGCCCCATCGGAGGGAGTGGTGACGCCGGGGCTGCTAAAGCATCGGAGCAGGGCGTGGAGATGGAGACAGAGGTTGCCATCAACACTGGCGATTTATAGCTGCACCATGATGTCGTTGATGGCGTTGAACTTCCACAGCTGGAAGCGGAGTTCCACACCGACTCTGATGACGACTCAAGCGACGAGTCCGGCGACCACTCCGACGATGATGGACAACTAGTTAGCCATCTATACCCATTTATTTGTGAGATAGATCCTAGGTTTTCTCTGGTTACTCTTGCCTACCGCTTTTTGGAATAGAAATCCTATGACTATGTTCTCCCAATCCGTGAAATCTGAGTAAGTTTCCTTAGATCTGTGTAGTGTATTGATTGTTTGAATGGTACAAGTGATAAGTGATTAGTTGTTTCATCTATGGAAATGATTTCTGCTAGTAATCTGACTAGGGTTAGTGTTCGTGCTAATAATTCCTAGCTAGGACATGACAATTGATTTTTAATGACCTACATATGTTTGTGCCAATATTTTCATCAAGATTGGTCTGTACATAGACAAATGTGCTTAAAAATCGAACGATAATCTCTGGATATGCATAAAAAATAGCCATAAATTCCTAATCCTACGTCACAGCATGTAAACATTGATTTGATGTCAAATTTGTTTTACTATTTGGATAGGTGTTGTCTGGCAATGTGGACAGCAAGGATGAAGATGTCCATAGGAGGTACGAGAGGCAAATCCGGAGGGAGCTTTATGCGGGAATGCATAACAGCTGTATTGACCTGGGACGACGGCTATCGATGCCCATTTTGCTACCACAAGCTTCATGACGCGTATCAAAGTGTTCTGGCGCGTGCAAGAGGACGGACCATTGGCTCCTTCAAGAATAAGTATTTTCGCAGGGTAGCGCATGGCGCGTACGCCAAGTACCTGGAGAAGCTTCAGGATCATGCCGGCATGTGAGATGAGATGTGGGATCGAACTATGTACTCTTGAGAAATGCTTAATGACAGTTGAACTATGCTTGTGTATGATGACCCACAAGTGTAGGGAATCTATCATAGCCTTTTCAATAAGAAAGAGTGTCGAACCCAATGAGGAGCAGAAGGAAATGATAAGCAGTTTTCAGTAAGGTATTCTCTGCAAGCACTAAAATTATCGGTAACAGATAGTTTTGTGATAAGGTAATTTGGAACGAGTAGCCTGTAATAAAAGTAGATAAGTTCCAGCAAGATGGCCCAATCATTTTTGTAGCAAATACAAGCTTGGACAAACTCTTATATGAAGGAAAGCGCTCCCAAGGACACATGGGAATTATCGTCAAGCTAGTTTTCATCACGTTCATGTGATTCACGATCGGTACTTTGATAATTTGATATGTGGGTGGACCGGTGCTTGGATACTTCCCTTACTTGCACAAGCATCCCACTTATGATTAACCCCTATTGCAAGAATCCGCAACTACAACAGAAGTATTAAAGTAATGTTAACCATAGCATGAAACATATGGATCCAAATCACCCCCTTACGAAGCAACGCATAAACTAGGGTTTAAGCTTCTGTCACTCTAGCAACCCATCATCTACTTATTACTTCGCAATGCCTCCCTCTAGGCCCAAACAATGGTGAAGTGTCATGTAGTCGACGTTCACATGGGGGCACTAGAGGGATGACAACATACATCTCATCAAAATATCGAACGAATACCAAATTCACATGACTACTTATAGTAAGACTTCGCCCATGTCCTCAGGAACAAACGTAACTACTCACAAAGCATATTCATGTTCATAATCAAAGGGGTATTAATATGCATAATGGATCTGAACATATGATCTTCCACAAAGTAAACCAACTAGCATCAACTACAAGGAGTAATCAACACTACTAGCAACCCACAGGTACCAATCTGAGGTTGGGATACAAAGATTGGATACACGAGATGAACTAGGGTTTGAGATGAGATGGTGGTGGTGAAGATGTTGATGGAGATTGACCCCCTCCCGATGAGAGGATCGTTGGTGATGATGATGGCGATGATTTCCCCCTCCCGGAGGGAAGTTTCCCCAGCATACCAGCTCTGTCGGAGCCCTAGATTGGTTCCGCCAAGGTTCCGCCTCGTGGCGGTGGAGTTTCGTCTCGTGAGATTGCTTATTATTTTTTCCCGGACGAAAGACCTTATATAGCAGAAGATGGGCATCGGAGGGCCACCGGGGGGCCCACGAGGCAGGGGCGCGCTCCCCACCCTCGTGGCCAGGGTGTGGGCCCCCTATGGAACTTTCTTTGCTCGGTATTTTTTATATATTCTGGAAATAACTTCTGTGAAGTTTCAGGACTTTTGGAGCTGTGCAGAATTGGTCCCTAATATTTGCTCCATTTCCAGCCCAGAATCCCAGCTGCCGGCATTCCCCCTATTCATGTTAACCTTGTAAAATAAGAGAGAATAGGCATAAGTAGTGTGACATAATGTGTAATAACAGCCCATAATGCAATAAATATCGATATAAAAGCATGATGCAAAATGGACGTATCAGTGTACATGTACGCTTATTATCTATGTCTGGGTATGTTTAATCTATGTTTACTTATGTCCAACTATGGGATATGGATGCAATCAGTTCGGTTGCTGGAATCTACCTCCATCCTCGTTTATTGGTCCGCTTTGTAATTTGTGTTAAATGTTGACCAAAGATTTAACTGACAAAATGTTAGTGCAGGTCAGCAAAAATTATATCGTTGGATGCATATTTGAACATATAGTATTCAATGATATAATTTTTGGTGCCATGCTTAAACATCTCTTAGTTAAATATGTGGTCCAAATTTGGTAGAAACTACAAAGGGGACCAATAAACCAAGACGGAGGTAGTACATCAATTACACATGGTTCCCAAAATTGGAACCGTGTGCAATGACCTTCATTTTGCCTATTGCGTCAATCACACATGGCTCCAAAAATTGGAACCATGTGCAATGACTTTCATTTTGCCTATTACGTCAATCACACAGTGTTGGCTCTAGCAAACCATTGCCTCTGAAATAATTTGTGGGATAGAAAACCATCACTACACATTTCAAAAAAGAAAACCCTTGCCATCCCCACGACACAAAAACCCTCACCCCGCCCGCCACCCCCTCCGGTCCCCATTCACACCTACACAAGCTCCTGTCCGTCTAAGCATGGCACCTTCTATCACAGCGGTAACCACTTAGCTCGACGCCTCCCGCTACCGCTAGGCTGCTGGCAAACCCACCGCATTTCGCCACTTCCGCTTGCCGCTGCCTATCGTCATCTACTTTCTCGATGCTGCTCGCAGTCGACCCAGCTCTTCCCTGTTGGGGAATCTGTCGTACTGAGAGTTCTTTCTCATGGACAACAAGGTAACTAATTTAATGACATATTATCTCCTCTCTTATCCCAGTTCACCTGCCTCCTTTAATCACCCGTCTGAAAATTGTTGTGAATTCCTTTTTATTCGAGCTGATTTGTGAGTTTTCTTTCATTCGTAGAGTGTACAGTGTGCCGACACATCAGGAATTTGTGGCCTCCGCCAGATATTCCATCTCACCATACCAAATGACTTGAGGATACGCACGATATGTTCAATCTCACCCTAAATCGGTTGGCATGCCATACTTTCTTGAACATATTCTAAATATTGCTACATTTGGATAAAAGGTGCCACATGCACCATATACGTCAAAGGGGATTTCCATGACATCATGTTCACCCTATCTGTTATTTCTTGAACATCTTTCTATATTATGCAAATTAATGATGCATTGTTTTTTCGATTACTCTCATATTTCCATGACATTATGTTTACCCTATCTGTTTAATTATAGATTTTTGTCCTTTGATTACGACTGATGTACAGTTCTTTAAATTTGGGCTCATATTTGCATGTTACCATATTTTCTTTAACAATCCTACCATTTTTTGCAGCGAGTCCCTTGCTATGCAATAGAATTTGTAGTGCACAATCTTTCCCTTTACATAAATCAAGACTGCTAGGATGTCATAGTACACACAAACCATGGATTTACAATCGTTGCCAATGTAAGACTTGATGAATGTGGTGACTCCTATTTTGGCACTGGCTTTGGAAAGAAATTTCTAAGCTTTATGAACTGAAAGCTGGCACTAGAATTGCACAGCACATAAAAGGGTCTGGTCAAGAGATATATGCTAACTTCCCCGACGATATCATTCGTCCAGACTTTGTTAAAAGTAAGTTTTCTTTTCAACTATATGCATGTTGACTTACCTAGCAATATCAAATGAATTGTGTAGTATTTAAGCAACCAAGTGTTATTCCCTTTTCTTACTATATTCATACCAAATAACTTCTAGTTACCAATACACTTTTCTATTGCCCCGTTTTAACTAAATATCCCCTGTACTCCAATTTCTATCAGAAAGTGTTGCTGACAAGTAGACTCCAGATGTGGAGAACGGGGCTGCCAACAAGCAGAGGCGGGGCAAGCTAGAACCGCAAGAGACTCCAACAGGACTAGACTTCATCAGCAGCCTCCCCGATGATATGTTGACAGTCATCATCTCCCTCCTTGCAATCAAATATGGGGCACAAACAACTATCCATTCCTGGTGGTCGCGCCCCCTATGGAACTCTAGCTCTCTCGACCTCATCAACACCCACAAGCTCTGCCATGGCTATCGCAAAATCTTGGATGCGTTCTCCAAGATACTCGACAGTCACCTTGGCCCAACCAGAGGCCTTAGAATGGACAAGTTCCATTCCAAGCCAAGCCAAGCTTGACGGCTGGTTCCGATCCCCTGCCCTAGATTAGCTCGAGGAACTCACTTTTGACGATGGTCATATGCCCTCACTGCCAACGTTCGTGCTCCGCCTCGCGCGCATGCTGCGCGAATGTGATGCCCCGAGACCGATGCGCCAGGTCTCTTCCAGTTATTTGCTGTCTTTTGCTTGTGTGTTGCATCTTGCCATGTCATCATCCGCATTGCATCATCATGTTTTTAAAACTTGGATCCGTCCGGGTCTCCCCATTCTTTCCATTGCCTGTTCTGAGCCCAGACACACTTGCACGCGCCCGCGCCATGTCCGAAATAGTATTTTATAAGTGGCCGGAAAATGTTCTCTGAATGGGTTGAAAGTTGGCATGCGGTGTTGCTATGTTGTCAGTAGGCCGCCTGCCAGATTTCATCGCGTTCGGAGTCCATTTGATGCCCCAACGGATAACTGTAGCAACAATATAGTCGGTCTTATGTCGGACGTTTTTGGTCTTCGGAAACTGTTGCCGGGCTGCAATTCTCTTCTCTGCTCTCAGTCCATGGCCCTCTACATAGCCCACTAGACTCAACCTACCCCTTCTTGCGTCCGGAGCCGTCCGATGGCGATCGCACGGTCCAAAAACCCCTCCTAACCCCTCAAATCCTAACCATGTCTATAAAAGGAAGCCTCCCCTTCCATTTTTGGCAGCAGACAACTCCCTCCTCAAAATCAGCGCGACGCCAGCCTCCTCCCACCTCCACCTCGCATTCCGCGCCGGCCTAACCCGCCGCCGCCACTTGGCGCTGCCCCAGTGGGCAAGCCGCCACATGAACCTGCCGTCGCCGCCGCCTAGAGCCAGTGGCAGCGCGCCACGTGCCCCTGCCAGCGCCTCCCTCCTCCCTCCTCATGCTGGCCTGCCCGACCCAGGTCGGGGCCCGCTCGAGCCCATCTGTGCTCGGACGAGCCCGCATCACCGCCCACAGCCTTAGGAGCCCCGCTCCCCTCGAGCTCCCTCGCCACCAACCCTCACGCGCCGCCTCCTGCCATCATTCGCTGCTCCAGCGGGTCACCGGAGTCCACCGTCGCCGGCGACTAGTCAAGTCGCGCTGCCATTCTCCACCTCCTTCTCTGAGCCTTCCTTTCCTCTCTCTCTCTCTCTCTCTCTCTCTCTCTCGTTGTGCCTCATCGCCATGAGCACAGCTGTAGGAGCTTCGCCGCCGCCGATCTGGTAGGAGTCGCCATCCTCGTCCTGGATCCGGACGGAGCTCTCCCGCGGGCCTCGGATCCGACCTCCGGCGTCGTCTCCGTTTCCCCTCGCCCCCGCCGTGCGTGCCTACCTCGCGCCACCACCGCCGACATGGCTCTACTCGAGGTCGAGCAGAGAAACCGCGCAGTCATGCCCGTTGACCCCGTTGTCCGCATGGGCTACGGCCTGGTACGTCCTCGCAGGCCTCGTGCTGCTTGGCCCACTGCGCGCGTTGACCGCAGTCTGCCAAGGCCCAGCGCACCTCCAGCCAAGGCGCCCCCTCTCCACCAGCAGGCCAGATCTGTCCCGAGGTGAGATGCCCACCAAAGCCCACCCATGTGCAGCGCGTGAAGTAGCTGGCCCAGTTCCAGCAGTTTTGGCCCATGTAGTGTTTTTTTCATGTCTGCAATTTTAGCTATTTATCCCGAATTGCCAGTTTTGCAGAAAACCCTCATACTTCATTCATTTAATAACTCTCAAACCGTGCATCCAAATTAAACAAATCTTATATGAAAAATGCTTAGAATTTTATGTAGATTCATAATATCCAACTTTCAACCATGTTTGAAATGTTTAACTTGCTGTTTGCATTAATTTTCTCATATGTCATGTTAAAAATGCTTTAATTCATAACTAAATAACCGTAGCTCCAAATTTAATAAACTTTATATGTAAATGGGGTAGATTAATGCCTAGTTTAACGTGGTGGCATCACTTTGCATGTTTACTAACTCTAAAATATGGTTTAGTGAAGAACAATACCAAATCCATAAATATGCACATGAGGATTTTCCAGACATGTTGCTCATTGTTCTGGCCTCATTTCAACTTGGCTAGATAGGTCGTTTTACTTTGCTTAGCCTCTTGCCATGTTAATCAACATTTAATTTTGTTGAGTACTTAAATGGGAGATAACTAAATAAGTCACGTGGTGTTTCATCAATATGAAACGGAGTTGCATATTGAGCTCCACTTAATTTATAGGATTGTTTGTGCATTTTGCCATCCGTGCCTCATCAAACCGGACATGCATCATACTTGGTTGTGCATCATGCCATGTTTATGTGATGGTTGTTTACTATGTTGCTTGCTTCTTTCTGGGTTGTTTCTCTCGTTAGCTTCGGTGTCGTTCTGGAGTTGTGAGGATTCATTCGACTACGTCCGCTTGTCTTCTTCATGGACTCGTTCTTCTTCCACGAGGGATTTGAGGCAAGATGACCATACCCTCGAAATCACTTCTATCTTTGCTTGCTAGTTGCTCGCTCTATTGCTATGACGCGCTACCTAGCACTTCCTTTATCATGCCTCCCATATTGCCATGTTAAGCCTTTAACCCACCTTTCCTAGCAAACCGTTGTTTGGCTATGTAACCGCTTTTGCTCAGTCCCTCTTATAGTATTGCTAGTTGCAGGTAAAGATGAAGTTTGTTGCATGTTTGGAACATGGATATGTTGGGATATCACAATATCTCTTATTTAATTAATTCATCTATATACTTGGTAAAGGGTGGAAGGCTCGACCTTATGCCTGGTGTTTTGTTCCACTCTTGCCGCCCTAGTTTCCGTCATACCGGTGTTATGTTCCTTGATTTTGCGTTCCTTACACGGTTGGGTGTTATGGGAACCCCTTGACAGTTCGCTTTGAATAAACTCCTCCAGCAAGGCCCAACCTTGGTTTTACATTTTCCTCGCCACCACCTAGTTCTCCCTTGGGAGTCGCGCTCCCAATGGTCATCTTTATTTTAAACCCCCCCCCTGGGCCAGTGCTTCTCTAAGTGTTGGTCCGAACCAGAGCACCATGCAGGACCGTCCCTTGGCAACTTGGGTTATGTTGGTACCTGTACGCTTAGCTTATCCGGTGTTGCCCTGAGAATGAGATATGTGCAGCTCCTATCGGGATGTCGGCACATCGGGCGGTCTTGCTAGTCTTGTTTTACCATTGTCGAAATGTCTTGTAACCGGGATTCCGAGTCTGATCGGGTCTTCCTGGGAGAAGCAATATCCTTCGTTGACTGTGAGAGATCGTGATGGGCTAAGTTCGGACACCCCTGCAGGGTTTGAACTTTCGAAAGCCATGCCCGCGGTTATGGGCGGATGGGAATTTATTAATATCTAGTTGTAGAGAACTTGACACTTAACTTAATTAAAATGAATCAACCGCATGTGTAGCCGTGATGGTCTCTTCTCGGCGGGGTCTGGGAAGTGAACACGGTCTCGTGTTATGCTTGAACGTAAGTAGTTTCAGGGTCACTTCTTGATCACTATTAGCTTATTGACCGTGCTTTGCTTCTCTTCTCGCTCTCATTTTCATAAGTTAGCCACCATATATGCTAGTGCTTGCTGCAGCTCCACCTCACTACCCTTTTCCTACCCTTAAGCTTAAATAGTCTTGATCGCGAGGGTGTGAGATTGTTGAGTCCTCGTGACTCACAGATACTTCCAAATAGTTGCAGGTGCCGATGATACCAGTGCAGGTGGCGCAACTGAGCTCAAGTGGGAGCTCGATGAATATCGTGTTCGTTGTGTTGTTTCGTTTCCAGTTGATTAGTAGTGGAGCCCAGTCGGGACAATCGGGGATCTAGCATTTGGGGTTGCCTTTCTTTATGTTGGTTCCGTAGTCGGACCTTGATTGTATTCTGGATGATGTATGATATAATTATGTATTGTGTGAAATGGCGATTGTCAGTGTCAAAACTGGCGCATCTCGGGTAGGGTGTCCCGAACTGTGCGTCTAAGGCAGATGGTAACAGGAGGCGGGGGACACGATGTTTACCTAGGTTCGGGCCCTCTTGATGGAGGTAATACCCTACGTCCTGCTTGATTAATCTTGATGATATGAGTATTACAAGAGTTGATCTACCACGAGATCGTAGAGGCTAAACCCTAGAAGCTAGCCTATGGTATGATTGTTGTTGTCCTACGGACTATACCCTCCGGTTTATATAGACGCCGGAGGGGGCTAGGGTTACACAGAGTCGATTACAAGCGGAGGAGATCTACATATCCGTATTGCCAAGCTTGCCTTCCACGCCAAGGAAAGTCCCATCCGGACACGGGACAAAGTCTTCAGTCTTGTATATTCATAGTCCAACAGTCCGGCCAAAGGATATAGTCCGGCTGTCCGGAGACCCGCTAATCTAGGACTCCCTCAGTAGCCCCCGAACCAGGCTTCAATGACGATGAGTCCGGCGCGCAGATTTGTATTCGGCATTGCAAGGCGGGTTCTTCCTCCGAATACTCCATAGAAGATTTCAAACACAAGGATAGTGTCCAGCTCTGCAAAACAAGTTCCACATACCACCGTAAAGAGAATAATACTTCCACAAATCTAATTTGCTGACACGCTTAGCAACATGACATCATGCCATGGCCCGGTCATTATTCGAACCGTTTTTCTCAACCAACACTACACATATCACGAGGCAGTTTTCTTGACACGTCTTGTTGAAGCAGAGATCGTGTCCCCTTATCACGGGATTCTCATCAATACGGGTATGGGTAACCCAACCGCACCATCAATTACGGCGTTCGGGGAATAAGCGATTTTACCAGGTAAGTGTGGAGGCGCATCGACTCTTCCGCCCTTATAAAGTGACAAAGATTCACCCTTTTTACCCACGCCTTCTTCCACCTTGCTTATCCATTTCGCACACTCGAGCTCTAGCGCTCAAATTCGTGTCTTTCTCCTCAAATCACTCCAAGCATGTATGGAGTGGGAGGCAAGTGGATGGTCTCCTACGTCACGGAGGAGAACATCATAAAGCTACAGGAAGCCGGATATCTGGTCGCGGACATCGCGCATTGGCTGCCAAATGCGGGGCAGATCATCCCTATGCCCGAACCCCATGAGAGGGTAGTTTTCCTTACCAACTTTGTCCGCGGAGTGGGATTTACCCTTCACCCATTTGTCCGTGGGCTCATGTTCTACTAAGGGCTGGATTTTAATGATCTGGTCCCCAATTTCATCCTCAATATCTCGGTGTTTATCGTCTTGTGCAAGGCCGTCCTCTGCATCAGGCCCCACTTCGGCCTGTGGCTGAAGACCTTCAGTGTTAAACCGAAGGTGGTAGTCGGCCAGCAAGCAGAGTGCGGAGGTGCCATGGTGGGAAAAATGCCTAACGTCACCTGGCTCGAAGGCTCCTATGTGGAGACCATAAAGGGGTGAGAATCGGGGTGGTTCTACATCACCGAGCCGCGCGACACCAACTGGGTGGCGGCCCCCGAATTTCGATCTGGAATCCCCACGCGGCTCACTTCCTAGAAAGAGAAGGGCCTGTCCTGGGGTTCCCTGGTAGAGCTGACCGAACTCCAGACCTGCATCAAGAACATGATGAGCAAGAAAATCAAGGTCGTCAATGTGGTCCAGGTCATGCTTTTAACATCCCAAATTTTCAATTTGGAATGTTATACATAGTCATCCATGCATATCATATTTTATTTGCATTTCGTCTCGCGATCCTCAAAATCCTAAGCAACTCAAGGACCCTCGGAGAGAGTTGGAGATTTCCCCGATTTTCATTTTTGATTTTTATCAAATCTGAAACGAGGATTTTGGTTTTAATTAATTTTCTCTCCGAAAATATTTCATATTAAAATATATGAGAGGAGATAATATGACTTCTCCAAGATAATTGAAATATAGGAGGAAAAATATTAAAATCAAATATTTGTTTTATTTGGATTTTATTGCAATTTTTTTGTTTGCATTAGAAAAATTGCACGTTTTCAAAGTTGCATTTTAGGGCAAAGAAAATGTTCATCTCGTTCTAAATATTTTATTTAGATGATGAAAATTTAATTTGGCATTTTTAGATTTTTATTTACTTTTCTAGGATTTTATTTCTGTCTGCGGAATTATTTAAAAAAAAAGTTCCCGCGCCCGACTGGGCCTAAGGCCCAGCCGAGCCAGGCCGGCCCGCAGCCGCCGCCGCGTCCCGCGCGCGCGCTGCCCCGCCGCCGCTTGGACTAGGAGTCCGAGCCGGACTTCGCCGCCGCCGCCGCTTGCCCCTCCTCCAAGCAAGCCGCCCCACCCTGCCCTTTATATAGCCGCCACCCCCGCCGCCCAAACCACCACCAACACCGCCGCCCCGCGCCAACCCCGCCGCCCGCGTTAAGCCGCAGCCGATGCCGCTCGCTGCGCCCTGCGCCGCCGCCGCCCCGCCACCTCACCGCGCCAGAGCCCCTCGCTGGAGGTAGCCGCCGGATCCGGGCTGCCGGTTTTTTTTAAGAATCATTCGGTTTTTTTAGAATACCCTAGATTCGTTTTTTCGTATCGCCGGTTTTTCTCGGTTCTTCTAGTTAGCGGACGTTCGTCCGTATGTTTGTTTTAACGAGCGGTTTTAGCCCGTTAGTTACAGCTAACGAACGCTCGTTCGTTAGTCTATTCAACAGTTTTCTTTTATCGGATTTATTCCGCGAGTTTTCTGATCGCCCATTTCTGATCCGATCTTAGTTTCTGTTTATCTTTTCGCTCTTTAGTCGGAATCAGGCGATTCAAGCGCCTAGATCTTCGTCTCGAGACCCTCTTTCCGTTTAACCAACTTAAATAAGTTTTTGCTAATGTAAAATTTTGACCTAGGTTCAGATTAGTAAACGAAGCTTCTTTCTTTCGCCGTTTGAGTTTCGTTGCTCCGTTTGATTTGATTTTTTTTGCGAACCGGATTTCTTAAGTTGAACCTTCTGGTCAATGTCTTTTATTTGAGTTTTTCTTGCGCATCTTTGCTTGTTTCTTATGCACGTTATTGTTTGTTTGCTATAGAACACCCGGAGTGCGAAGCGTGCTACTACGAGTCCCTAGGTTTCGCAGACCGTCAGCAAGGCAAGTAACACTTTGATCATATCCCTTTATGACCCAGTGTTGTCTATATTTTTTTGGAAATCTCGAAGTACCCGTGTCATCTTCCTATGGACCACCACCCAGGCTCAAAGGGAACTGAGATGATTCATGCTAGAAACTTCTGTGTGCAGCCACAAGCTATTATGGGCTCTAGCATAGTTGAGTAAGTTATGTGAAGCTCTTGGAGAGGCAGATCAGCAGGTAGTTGGATGTAGGTTTGGTATGGTCTGTCCGGAGTAGAGAGTTAATGTTTCTAAAAGACTGTGTCTCGGTCATCCATTTCTCAAACACACTGTAGTGCGAGAAATCCAACGGAGGCGATCGATTCTTGTGGGGAAAAGTGCACAAACCTCTGCAGAGTGTATAATCTAATCATGGTTAGCCGTGTCCCCGGTTATGGACAATTCTTGAGTATCTAGTATTTGGGTTATCACATGTATCTCATCATTCTTAATTAATATTGTTGGGATGTTAATCACTTTAATTGGGATTGAGATGGAGGAACCTTCTCAATGTTGTTCAACTACCATGATAGTTAAATTAAAATCCATTCCTTTGTTGCACAGAAAATTTGGCTTTTCGCAAAAACTATAACCATAGAGCTTTCCACCAGGCAAATATGCATGTAGTGATAGCATTATTCAGTTCTTGTTCTACCGTGTTATATTGCCAGCATATTCCATGTGCTGACCCGTTTCTGGGCTGCAACATATTATGTTGCAGACTTTTCAGACGAGGAGTAATGTTCGTTAGGTCATTGCCGTGCAGCTCAGCTATGCCGTTGGAGTTAATGGACTCACTTTATCTTCTAAGCCTTCCAATGTTATCGTATTAGATGGCCTTAAGCCATATTATTGTAATAAGTTCTCTTTTGAGACATTCGATGTAATAAGTGTGTGATTGCCACTCTGTTATAAATCCTTCGAGTACTATGTGTGTCAGCATTACCGATCCAGGGATCACACTGAAGCACAGAGACTTGGCCATCTGAGGTCGGGTCGCTACAAGATGGTATCAGAGCACATGCTGAGTGTAGGACACGACCACTAAGATAAACCCTAGGTCACACTTCTCTACTCATTTCTGACTCCTCTCCATTTTCTACTCTTTAGGATGACGGAGATGAAGAACAAGTTTGCACAACCAGATGAAGACACACCTTTTGGACGCCACTTGAACGAAGTCACTAGGTACTTAAACATTGGAATACCAAGCTTCACCGGAACATACAATGCCACTTTACTTGAAGAGGAGTGCTTGATGGTTCAAGTACAAGTTCCAGGAAGGACGTTCTCGCCAACTTCTAAACCCATAGAGTTTTCTTTTGAAGCACCCACCTAGAGCCTAGGCAAGAGCATGGCAGCCCACATTACCATTGGACGAATTGGAGAAGTCTACAACAGGGAGCTTAAGGACACTATCTACCAAATATGTGGACGCCGAGACGAGCAATGAGAAGTAATCAGCACCAGGAAGGTAGATCCATTGCAGCTTTCATCCAGGAGTTAAACCAGCACATTCGATGTCAGGAGAACCAGATGTGCACAGACATGATGGACTTGAGGAAGGCGAAGACTAGAATCATCGATCTTGAGGAAGAACTCAAGTTTACACGCGATGGATATGAGGAGGAAATCAAGACACTACTGGAGAAGAATGACGACCTAGTCAAGAAGATCGGAGTATTCATGGGAGGACCAGCACCAATAGAAGAAGAAGAACCCAAGGATATACGCCCCAAGGACTACATCATCATCGACGACACCGATTCCGATCCTAGTGATGATGATTTTGAAGACGAGGCTGGAACAGACATCATGGAGTCTTCCACCGATCAAAATTTCTAGATGACCACCAAATATTAGTAGTTTTCCCCCATGTAATTAGTAATAGATGAGCACTTTGCGATTGTCCTAGACCGTTTGTATGCCCTTGCTTGATTGATTGAGTGAAATGTTTGTGCTTGTCTCATGTGCATATGGGTAGTGTTTTCTCATGAGACCCCTTTTCTATTCTGATCTCTTCCATCTAAACCCATCAGATGCCTCCGAGACGTGACACCAGTTTTGCTTTCCCACCGGAGCTCACCCAGTTGATCCAGCGGCAGAATACTTTGATGCAATTGCTAGTCCAGAACCAGGGCAATAACAACAACAACAACAACAACAACAACAACAACAACCTGCCGCTAGTGGACAACCTAGCCTGTTTTCTAAGGTTACAACCGCCGGTGTTTTCTAGTAGCACTGAGCCAATAGTTGCTGATGCCGTATTGGAAGGGAGTTGACCACTGCGGGATGCACTGATGCTGAGAAGGTGCGTTTTGCCACACATTAGTTGGATGGACCGGCAGCATCATGGTGGGAGAATTACACAACCACTTTTCCCATAGCCAACGTCACTTGGGACCAATTTCAGCAAGCTTTCCGCACGACCCATGTCTCAACTAGAGCTATGCAGATGAAGAAGCAGGAGTTCCGCAACCTACGCCAGGGGAACCGTACTGTGGCTCAGTACGTGGATCATTTTAGCAAGTTATCACGCTATGCCCCTGATGATGCGGCCACAGATGCCGCGAAGTAGGAGAAGTTTATGGAAGGGTTGAATGATGAGATGAGCATGTAGTTGATGGTAGCAACCTTCGACAACTACCAGGAGTTGGTAGATAAGGCTCTCATGATTGAAGGGAAGCAGCAGCAAATTGAGAGCCGCAAGAGAAAGTATGGACAAGGGAAGTATAACTCAGGAGCTCAGCAGAAGCCTTGCCTAACCCCGAATTCGGGAGGACTTGTTCATAACCATGGAGGTCACAACCACATTGGAGGAGTATCTCATAACCACAACGGTTCTAAGAATGGGAATGGGAACAGAGCCAACAATAATCAGAACCGCCCCAATCCAGCCACACCCGCCAAAAGAGATCTAAGTCACATTACTTGTTTCAAATGTGGGAAGACTGGACACTACGCCACGGAGTGCCCTGAAGGAAAGAATGGGAACGGAAATGGGAGCGCCGGGAAGAAACCCAATCCATTCAACAAAGGACATGTGAACCACGTTAACGTGGAGGAGGTTGAAGAGGAGCTGGACGCGGTAATAGGTAAGTTTCTAGTTAAGTCATTTACCGCTCTTGTTCTTTTCGATACTGGTGCATCGCATTCATACATATTAAGGGGATTTGTGGATAAGTTTAAACTACCAACCCAAACCCTTAGGACCCCTCTGTTAGTAAGCTCACCCGGAGCAGGATATATGACTAGCCGATGGTGCGACCAGATACCCTTAACCGTTGGCACACATGTTTTTCTGTCCGACCTAATTATCTTGGAGTCACAAGGATTGGATGTGATGTTAGGTATGGACTGGATGTCAAAGTTTGGAGGAAGTATTAACTATGCTAGTAAGTCAATTTATCTTACCACCCTGGAGGGAAAAAGGATTAAGTATGTGTCTAGGCATGTGCGTAGGAGGAGCCAAGTGAATGCCCTTACGGAAGTTGTTCAGGAGGAAGTGCCTGTAGTGAAGGATTATCCGGATGTTTTTCTAGAGGAGTTACCAGGCATGCCACCGGATAGAGACATTGAGTTTTTGATAGAGCTGTTGCCAGGAACATGGCCAATATCCAAGAGACCCTATCGGATGCCCGCAAATGATTTGGAGGAAATCAAGAAACAGATCAAGGAGTTATTAGAGAAAGGATACATTCGAAGAAGTTCATCACCTTGGGGAGCCTATGTGCTTTTGGATGAGAAGAAGGATAAATCCCTAAGGATGGTTGTAGATTATCGAGCCTTGAATGAGGTGACGATTAAGAATAAGTACCCACTGCCGATGATCAACGATCTATTTGATAATTTCCAAGGAGCTAAGGTGTTTTCAAAAATTGATTTGAGATCGGGATACCATCAGTTGAAGATTCGAGAGAAGGATATACCCAAGACAGCGTTCACAACGTGGTATGGATTATACGAGTACATGGTCATGTCATTTGGACTGACTAATGCCCCTGCCTATTTCATGAGCATGATGAACAAGGTGTTCATGGAATATTTGGACAAGTTTGTTGTGGTGTTTATTGATGATATTATGGTATACTCGAAGAACGAGGAGGAGCAAAACTCGCATTTGCGCTTAGTTCTCGGGAAACTCAGGGAACACCAGTTGTATGCTAAGTTTAGCAAATATGAGTTTTGGTTGAAGGAAGTCGGGTTCCTTGGACATGTTATATCGGGAGAAGGTATAGCAGTAGACCCCAGCAAAATTCAGTCAGTCACTGAATGGTTGGCACCCACCTCAGTTAGCTAGATCCGCAGTTTCCTCGGACTCGCGGGTTACTATCAGAGATTCATTAATATTTTTCCCAAGATTGCGAAGCCAATGACTGAACTGTTAAAGAAGGATACTAAGTTTAAATGGACAGAAGATTGCGAGGCAAGTTTTCAGGAGTTGAAGAAATGTTTAACTATAGCGCCAGTGCTAACACTGCCGGATATACATAAGGAATTCCAAGTGTATTGCGACGCCTCTCGCTTAGTACTTGGATGTGTACTTATGCAGGATGGAAGAGTTGTTTCATATGCCTCACGACAATTGAAACCTCATGAGTTGAACTATGCCACGCATAATTTGGAGTTAGCAGCCATAGTGCATGCATTGAAGACCTAGAGGCATTACCTTATTGGAAACCGATGTGATGTATACACGGACCATAAGAGTTTGAAGTACATCTTCACCCAGAAGGAACTGAACCTTAGACAAAGGCGATGGTTGGAGCTTATCAAGGATTATGATATGAAGCTACACTATCACCCAGGAAAGGCCAATGTCATAGCAGACACCTTGAGCAGGAAGAGTTATGCTAATATCCTTGAAAGTAACGGACTGCCGAAGGAGTTAGCATAGAATATCATGGAACTTCGATTCGAGATTATTCCTAGAGGATTCGTTGCAACAATGGAGGTCCAGTCGACATTGCTAGACAAGATTGCTGAGATAAAGGAGAAGTTGAGGAAAGGAAAGGCCAAAGGTTTTCGTGAAGATGAGCACGATACCCTATGGTTTGAGGACTGAGTCTATGTGCCCAATAACCAGGAGATCAGGAAGTTAATACTTCAAGAGGCTCATGACTCACCATACTCGATACACCCTGGAAACACCAAGATGTATCTGGATTTGAAGGAACGTTTCTGGTGGACTGGTATAAAGAAGGATATTGCCGGGTATGTAGCCGTATGTGATGTATGTCAGAGAGTGAAGGAAGAACATCAAAAGCCAGCAGGACTATTACAACCTATGCCCATACCCGAATGGAAGTGGGATAAACTTGGCATGGACTTTATCACTGGATTGCCCTGGACTAAAGGAGGATATCATTCCATATGGGTAGTAGTTGATCGCTTGACCAAAGTGGCTCACTTCATCCCAGTGAAAACCACTTATACCAGTGAAAAGTTGGCCAAGATTTATATGTCCAGGATCGTATGTCTGCATGGAGTTCCGAGGACCATCATATCAGATAGAGGAACACTGTTTACTTCAAAGTTTTGGCATCAGTTACACCAGACTTTGGGGACTAGGTTGGAGTTCAGTACAACTTTTCACCCACAGAGAGATGGACAGACCGAGAGAGTGAACCAAATTTTGGAGGACATGTTGAGAGCGTGTGCGCTAGATTATGGATCTAGTTGGGATGACAATTTGCCTTACGCAGAGTTCTCATACAACAATAGCTACCAAGCCAGTTTGAAGATGGCACCGTTTGAAGCCCTGTATGGACGCAGGTGCAGAACACCTTTGATGTGGGACGAGGTAGGAGACCGACAGTTGTTTGGACCAGACTTGATCAAGGAGTCTGAGGAGAAGGTTAAATTGTTTCGTGATAGACAGAAGATAGCCCAGTCTAGGCAGAAGAGTTATGCAGACTCAAAACGCAAAGAGGTAACCTATGAAATTGGAGACAGAGTATATCTACGAGTATCTCCCTTGCGAGGAGTGAAACATTTTGGAGTTAAGGGGAAATTAGCTCCGAGATTTGTAGGACCGTATCGTGTTTTGGAACAGATGGGAGAAGTTGCCTACAAGTTGGAATTACCCAAGGGATTGTCAGGGGTTCATGATGTGTTTCACGTTTCACAGCTGAAGAAGTGTCATGCTGAGATGGCCGATATATCGTTAAGAGATATACTACCCTTGGAAGCAATTCAGTTGGACAGTGATTTGACTTACAAGGAGAAGCCAGTTAAGATTCTTGAGTTTACCAGCAAAGTCACCCGCAGTAAGGTTATCAAGTTTTGCAAAGTTCAGTGGAGCCACCATACCGAGGACGAAGCCACCTGGGAACGAGAGGATGATCTTCGCAAAGACCACCCACACCTATTTTCTAGACAACTCGAATCTCGAGGGTGAGATTCATCTTAAGGGGGTAGGTTTGTAACATCCCAAATTTTCAATTTGGAATGTTATACATAGTTATCCATGCATATCATATTTTATTTGCATTTCGTCTCGCAATCCTTGAAATCCTAAGCAACTCAAGGACCCTCGGAGAGAGCTGGGGATTTCCCCGGTTTTCATATTTGATTTTTATCAAATCTAAAACGAGGATTTTGGTTTAATTATATTTCTCTCCAAAAATATTTCATATTAAAATATATGAGAGGAGATAATATGACTTCTCCAAGATAATTGAAATATAGGAGGAAAAATATTAAAATCAAATATTTGTTTTATTTGGATTTTATTGCAATTGTTTGTTTGCATTAGAAAAATTGCATGTTTTCAAAGTTGCATTTGAGGGCCAAGAAAATGTTCATCTCGTTCTAAATATTTTATTTAGATGATGAAAATTTATTTTGGTATTTTTAGATTCTTATTTCTTTTTCTAGGATTTTATTTATGTCGGCGGAATTATTTAAAAAAAAAGTTCCCGCGCCCGACTGGGCCTAAGGCCCAGCCGAGCCAGGCCGGCCCGTAGCCGCCGCTGCTCGGACTAGGAGTCCAAGCCGGACTCCGTCGCCGCCGCCGCTTGCCCCTCCTCCAAGCAAGCCGCCCCGCCCCGCCCTTTATATAGCAGCCACCCCTGCCGCCGCAAACCACCACCACCACCGCCGCCCTGCGCCAACCCCGCTGCCCGCGCTTAGTCGCCGCCGCCGCTTGCCGCGCCCCGCACCGCTGCCGCCGCCGCCGCCACCTCACCTCGCCGGAGCCCCTCGCCGGAGGTAGCCGCCGGATCCGAGCCGCCGGTTTTTTTAAGAACCGTTCGGTTTTTTTAGAAAACTCTAGATTTGTTTTTTTGGATCGCCGGTTTTTCTTGGTTCTTCTAGTTAGCGGATGTTCGTCCATACATCCGTTTTACTGAACGGTTTTCGTCCGTTAGTTACAGCTAACGAACTCTCGTTCGTTAGTTTGTTCGTTAGTCTTCTTTTATCGGATTTATTCCGCGAGTTTTCTGATCGCGATTTCTGATCCGATCTTAGTTTCTGTTTATCTTTTCGCTCGTTAGTCGGAATCAGGCAATTCAAGCGCCTAGATCTTCGTCTCGAGACCCTCTTTCCGTTTAACCAACTTAAATAAGTTTTTTCTACTATAAAATTTTGACCTAGGTTCAGATTAGTAAACGAAGCTTCTTTCTTTCGCCATTTGAGTTTCGTTGCTCCGTTTGATTTGATTCTTTTTGCAAACCGGAGTTCTTAAGTTGAACCATCTGGTCAACCTCTTTTATTTGAGTTCTGCTTGAGCATATTTGCTTTTTGCTTATGCATGTTATTGTTTGTTTGCGATAGAACACCTGGAGTGCGAAACGTGCTACTACGAGTCCCTAGGTTTCGCAGACCGTCAGCAAGGCAAGTAACACTTTGATCATATCCCTTTTATCACCCAGTTTTTATGCATTAGTTCCAATCCTGAAACATTGCATGATTAGGATGTCATTAACATGCGGGTTGGGAAGTAGTTGATGAGGTAGAACCTATTACCCTGTTACATTCAAACCGTTGGGAGTTACTTCTACGCGTTGCTTATATTGCTATGCTATGCTATGCTCGTCGACGTGGTTTGTGTTTGAGTGAAATCCATGACAGATGTGAGTTTGTTAATTAATGGTTCAACTTATGGTGGCAACTTAAATTAACATCTGGGTGGATTGAGGCACCTGGTGTACCCAGTGTTGTCTGTATTTTTTTGGAAATCCCGGAGTACCCGTGTGATCTACCTATGGACCGCCACCCAGGCTCAAAGGGAACTGAGATGATTCATGCTAGAAACTTCCATGTGCAGCCACAGGCTATTATGGGCTCTAGCATAGTTTAGTAAGTTATGTGAAGCTCTTGAAGAGGCAGATCAGCAGGTAGTGGGATGTAGGTTTGGTATGGTATGTCCGGAGTAGAGAGTTAATGTTTCTGAAAGACTGTGTCTCAGTCATCCGTCTCTCAAACACCTTGTAGTGCGAGAAATCCAATGGAGGCGATCGAGTCTTGTGGGGAAAAGTGCACAAACCTCTGCAGAGTGTATAATCTAATCATGGTTAGCGGTGTTCCCGGTTATGGACAATTCTTGAGTATCTAGTATTTGGGTTATCACATGTATCTCATCATTCTTAATTATTATTGTTGGGATGTTAATCACTTTAATTGGGATTGAGTTGGAGGAACCTTCTCAATGTTGTTCGACTACCATGATAGTTAAATTAAAATCCATTTCTTTGTTGTACGGAAAAATTGGCTTGTCGCAAAAACTATAACCATAGAGCTTTCCACCAGCCAAATATGCATTTAGTGATAGCATTATTCAGTTCTTGCTCTACTGTGTTATATTGCCAGCATATTGCATGTGCGGACCCGTTTTCGGGCTGCAACGTATTATGTTGCAGACTTTTCAGACGAGGAGTAAGGTTCGTTAGGTCGTTGCCATGCAGCTCAGCTTTGCCGTCGGATTTAATGGACTCACTTTAGCTTCCAAGCCTTCTGCTGTTATCGTATTAGATGGCCTTGTAACACCCTCGATGCGACTATAGCTCCCACGTGTCGAGGCACGACTTAGAGACATAATCGCTTTGAAGGCATAAGTCGCAAGTTAGGCAATCTTCACAACTCAGATGTTAGGCAATTCCAGTTCTGCCCCTAACTCGAACCCACTACTCAGTTTTGCCCCTAATTTTTAGGTACGCTCAGTTTTGCCCCTCCGCCGTTAGTGTCACTTATAGAAATGCCCTTTTGCGCCGTTACCGTCCGGTCAAAGGACTTTGACCACCCAGAAAAAAATAGCAAAAAAAATCAAAAAAATCTGAAAATTTGTGGGATCGAAGATAGTCATGTCCGCAAGGCGCGTGAAAATTTGTGTGCCGTTCAGACACCCTGAGAGCTCGTGGCAAAGGAAATCATAAATTTTGTACGCATGTGAACAGTAAATTCGAAAAAATAGAAAAAAAAATAAAAAAAATATGAAATTTTGGGGAACTGAAGATACTTAGGTGCACAAGATGTGTGCACATTTTTGTTGTGTTTGGACATCGTATGAGCCCGTACGAGCTCGTAGGAGCTAAACTTTATTTTTTTCTCCGCGAGCTCCTACGATGTCCAAACACAACAAAAATGTGCACACATCTTGTGCACTTAAGTATCTTCAGTTCCCCCAAATTTCATATTTTTTAGATTTTTTTTCTATTTTTTCGAATTTATTGTTCACATGCGTACAAAATTTATGATTTCCTTTGCCACGAGCTCTCAGGGTGTCTGAACGGCACAGAAATTTGCACGCGCCTTGCGGACATGACTATCTTCGATCCCACAAAATTTCAGATTTTTTTGATTTTTTTTGCTATTTTTTTCTGGGTGGTCAAAGTTCTTTGACCAGACGGTAACGTCGCAAAAGGGCATTTCTATAAGTGACACTAACGGCGGAGGGGCAAAACTGAGCATACCTAAAAATTAGGGGCAAAACTGAGTAGTGGGTTCGAGTTAAGGGCATAGATGTAAAAGGGGAGATAACATAGTTGGCTTACACTCGCCACGTCAATCAAGAACATAAATAACATTACATCACCCACACACTCATGGCCCGACTACGGCGCCAAAATAAAGAGAACCCAACATGCGACACGGTCCCGATCACCCCCAACTGGGCACCACTACTGATCATCAGGAAAGGAAACATAGTAACGTTGAGAGTCTTCGTCGAACTCCCACTTGAGCTCAAACGCGTCTCCCGGAGCGAAATCATCAGGCCTTGCATCTGGTGTAAAAGTAATATGTGAGCCACAGGGACTCAGCAATCTCGCACCCTTGTGATCAAGACTATTTAAGCTTATAGGAAAGGCAAGGTAAATATATGTGGAACTGCAGCAAGCGACTAGCAAATATGGCGGCTAACTTATTCGCAAAAGAGAGCGAGAAGAGGAGGCAAAGTGCGAGCGAGAAACTATAGAGCAAACTGCGCAAACATTACTCCAACACCATGTCCGCTTCCCGGACTCCGCCGAGAAGAGGCCATCACGGTAACACACTCAAGTTAAGGTTTAAGTTATCTACAACCGGACATTAACAAATTCCCATCTGCCCATAACCGCGGGCACGGCTTTCGAAAGTTCAAATCCCTGCAGGGGAGTCCCAACTTAGCCCATGAAAAGCTCTCACGGTCAACGAAGGAATAGACCTCCTCCCAAGATGTTCTGATCAGACTCGGTATCTCGGTTACTCAAGACACTTCAACAGGTTAAAACAAGACCAGCAACACCGCCCGAATGTGCCGACAAATCTTGATAGGAGCTGCACATATCTCTTTCTCAGGGCACACTCAGATAGGTCAAGCTACGAGTAAAACCAACCCTCAAGTTTCCCCGAGGTGGCCCCGCAGGCTGCCTGGTTCGGACCAACACTCAGAGGAGCACTGGCCCGGGGGGGTTTAAATAAGATGACCCTCGGGCTCCGGAAACCCAAGGGAAAAAGAGGCTAGGTGGCAAATGGTGAAACCAAGGTTGGGCATTGCAGGAAAAGCTTTAATCAAGGCGAACTATCAAGGGGTTCCCATTATAACCCAATCGCGTAAGGAACGCAAAATCCAGGAACATAACACCGATATGACGGAAACTAGGGCGGCAAGAGTGGAACAAAACACTAGGCGAGAAGCTGAGCCTTCCACCCTTTACCAAGTATATAGATGCACTAAGATAACATGGCAATATGATGATATCCCAACAAGTAAATAAAGGATCCAACAAGGAACGGCCTCCGATCTTCACCTGCAACTAGCAACGCTATAAGAGGGGCTGAGCAAAGCGGTAACATAGCCAATCAACGGTTCGCTAGGACATGGTGGGTTAGAGGTTTGACATGGCAATTTGGGAGGCTTGAAAGCAAGTGGTAGGCATCGTAGCATTGGCATAGCAAAAGAGCGAGCAATCTAGCATAGCAAAGATAGTAGTGATTTCGAGGGTATGATCATCTTGCCTACACAGTTGTCAGACTTGACTGGATCCTCGAAAGCAAACTCAACGGGCTCCTCATTAGCGAAATAGTCTCCCGGCTCTACCCAAACAAGACAAACAAGCAACAAGGACACAATCAACCACGTGCAAGGATCAAACAATATGATGCAATGATGATATGCTATGCGGGATGCGATGCGGGATGCAAAATGCAAGATATGACAGGAAATGCAAGAACCTGGCCTCAACTTGGGAATCCAAGTGTGCCACTGGAAATATGAGATGAAATCGCTTGAAAACAATATAAAGAACGCTGGAATCGGAGTTACGGTTTGGAAATGGCAAGCGATTTAAATATGACACCGGTCTGCGATTACAACAAGTGGCCATCTAAATGCAACAAGATGAACGTGCTACAACACCCAAACATGACAAACAAATACATGGCAGGGATGCATACAAGATGCTTAACAAAAGTCTAGCACTGAGCTACGGCCAATTCATCCATTAACAGGTTCAAACAAACATGGCAAAATTGCATATGGTAAACAGATCTCAGACTTAGTGAAATTATCACTTGTCTGGAATTTCAGATCAGGTAGCATTCTTCGGAGCAACAAAACTACATGCTACAGGATCTGAACATGACAGAGTAAAACATGACATGGAGCTACTCAAAGAGCTTAACAAAAGTCCCTTAGTGACCTTGAGCCAAAAGGGATCGGAAAATACAATTGCAAGCTGGCACATGCTGAAACATAACTCAAGTAGGCATGTTTACGAGCTTGATGCACTCACCACGGAGCAAGTCATGACAAGCTAAGCATACATCAAACAAGAATACACAAAATGCAAGCTAAACATGGCAAGAACAATAGCATAGCATGCACGGATCAACCACAACATCATCGGCAAAATTGCAAACAAGTTGACAATCTGCCCAGATTCACAAAGTAACAAAAGTAGAGCTCGATTGACTCAAGCTAGGGTGCTCCATAATTGCAAACAAAGACATGGATGGATAGAGCACTACAATATTAACAAAACATCCTTACTGATCATCCTCAAAGAGGAACGGATCACTAGGAAACAACATGAACATATGGCCATATGAGATAACAGATCAAGGACTTAGTGGCAATGTTAAGTCCCTGAAATAAGAATTACCAAGTGCACCAATTTGCAAGCTTGTGCTAGTAACCACACACATCACAAAAATACATGGGTTGCACCTCTGGAAAGATGACAAAACCCTTAACAAAACATATGTAGAACATCCGGGCATAGTATGCACACATTAATCATGGCAAAAATGACAAAAACCTAAATGGACTAGCAGATCTGACAATTATCTCAAGTATCCCTCTTCTAACAGCATTTCGGGCATCAAGATGAACTCAAATGAAAATGATGCAATGGAATGAAATGATGTACTCTCTGAGATGAACATTTTGATATGCTATATGCATGAATCGGAGCTACGGATGCAAAGTTACGAGGCTATAAACATGAGCACTTGGATCTGGAATTTCGGGACTTGGAAGAAAAAAACACCTCATGGATCTAGGGTTTTACTATTCACGGCACGCGGACCGAGGCGGAATCCGGCGAGGTGGCGGCTGCTCCGGCGAGGGGACTTGAGGGGGAGGTGAGGGAGCGGCGAGGCCGGCCGAGGGGAGGAAGAGGCCGGGGTGGCAGTGGCCGGGCGGCGACGCGCGCGCCGGTTGGGAGGCGGCGGTCGACGGGCGATGGTGCGGCGGCGGCGACCGGGCTCGACGCGCGGCGGCCGGAGCGGAGTGGGGTCGAGGCGGAGCGGCAGAGGCGGCGGCGCGCTCCGGCCGGGCGGCGCCTCGGGCGCGAGGAGGCGGGCGCGGGGCGCGGTGATGTGGGCCGGGAGGGCCACGCGCGGGCCCGCGGGCCGGTGCGGCGCGATTCGGCGGCGGCGAACGGCGGAGTGCCACGTGGCGGCAGGGAGGCGGATCGGACAATGTCCATCGGTGGGGGAAACGTCCGGCGGCGCGAGGGGAGGATCTAGGGTTTTTGACGAGGGGGATCCGGAATTTCGGGAGGGGATGCCTTTTTATAGGTAGAAGGAGCTAGGAGAGTCCAAATGAGGTGCGGTTTTTGGCCACGCGATCGTGATCGAACGCTCTAGATGATGGAGAAGGTTTAGGTGGGTTTTGGGCCAAATTGGAGGCGTGTTGGGCTGCAACACACACAAGGCCTTTTCGGTCCCTCGGTTAACCATTGGAGTATCAAACGAAGTCCAAATGATACGAAACTTGACAGGCGGTCTACCGGTAGTAAACCAAGGCCGCTTGGCAAGTCTGGGTCCAATCCGGAAATGTTTAAACCCCACACACGAAAGAAAGGTAGAAATGACCACCGGAGGAGAACGAAGCGCCGGAATGCAAAACGGACAACGGGGAAAATGCTCGAATGCATGAGACGAACACGTATACAAATGCAATGCACATGATGACATGATATGAGATGCATGACAATGACAACAACACACGGAGACAAAAATCCGAACCCGAGAAAATAAAATAACTTAACGCCGAAACGGCAAGAGTTGGAGTACAAATTGGGGTGTTACAGGCCTTAAGCCATATTATTGTAAGAAGTTCTCTTTTGAGACATTCGATGTAATAAGTGTGTGATTGCCACTCTGTTATAAATCCTTCGAGTACTATGTGTGTCAGCATTACCGATCCAGGGATGACACTGAAGCACAGACTCTTGGCCATCTGAGGTCGGGTCGCTACAATGCTCTTCCGCCGGATCCTCCCGTGTCAATGATGGGTATTCAATTTGTGGGAGTTCGAGCCGGCCAAGCACCAGACGTTGCGAGAGCTCTTTGAAACGATGCACAAGGACGTCTGGAAGGTGTTTTTCAAGGGCGCTGAGGTACCTCCTCCCCTTACCGAGGATCGCGGACTCAGCGCAAAGCGCCATGCCAATCCAGTAAGTTTTTTATATCCCACAGGATATTTATTTGCTCAGTTTAATCATGTTTGGGATCTAAGCTTCCATGCCATTAACAGGACTGGGTATAGACAGCTAAGCAGATTGATTGCCCAGCCCCCCTGCTTGAAGATCCCGAAGATGCTGGTTCTGGTGCCTTACGAGGTGCCGGTGAAGAAGGCCACGAGGACCCGAAAGGGTCTCCGGTGCAAGGTTATATCGGACTCATCGTCCGACATCTCTGAAGCACACTCCTCCCACGAAAACGGGGAGGAGGAAGAGGAAAGTTCTCCCCCCAGTCGGGGGATACAAGAAAAGGAAGGCCGCCCAAACCGGGGAGGCCGAAGGGTCCAAGAAGGGAAGGACCCTCCTTCCGGACTGCTCCACGACGGCCGCCTACAGCGGCGACGAGTGGTTACCCAGGGACAAGCCCCTAGCGAAGTCGTAAGTATCCGGAAACCATAGTAATTCATGGTTTGTTTTATTGCACTGCTTCTCCTTACGCCGAATATGGTTATGCAGTCCATCCCGAGCCCGTCTCGACGTATCTTCATCGGACGGTTCTTTGGACTCGTCGGATATGAATAGCGATTCACTTCCAACCGCCTCCACCCTTTGCCCTATGGACAACGTCGAGGTGTTGTCCCAAAAGGCACCAAGCCGAGGGGAGGTAGTCCTGGGGGCGCCTTGAGGCGACCTTCCGGGCCCTGGGTGCAAAGGGAGCAGGACTCCCACGGGCTCAAGTTCGATCCCCAGCCGAACACTGCGCCGGAACCTTCAGTGGTTCTAGACTCCGGCAGGCGATCCCCCATTAAGAGGGGCAAGCCTCCCGTGGTAGTGGCCTCTGTCCATCCCGAGCCACCGGACAACTTGCTGGAAGTGCTTCGCGGCGCTTCCATCGACGAAGAGCACCGCACTATCATGAGTGCTGTGATCGAGAAAGTTCAGTCCGCCAAAAACGGACTAACCGAAGCTTGTGCCTGCCTCCTAACAGGCTTTTAGGTAAGCAAGAAATATAGGAAAATATTACCGCATAGACAGTAGCCCCTAATGCTTTGTTTGGCGTTCATGAAGAAAGGCCGAATAGAGGATCAAATAATGACTCAGGAGTCTAATCAGAATATGTCTATGTGCATATGCAGGCTTCACTGCTGGCCGCTGCCGCACGTACTGCCGAGGTCGCTGCACTGAAGCAGCACCTTGAGCGGTCCGAGGAAGAGCTCGGCCATACCAAGAGGCAGCTCGAGGAGAGCAAAGGTAAGCAATACCTTGTCTATATATTAAAAATAAATTCGGTTATAAAGTAATAGGATCATCATGAATTTGCCAGGGGCCACCATTGAGGTGGCGACCCTGAAGAAGGCGCTATCCGAGGCCGAAGACAAAGCGGCCAATGAGCGCATTGAGTGGGAAAAGCAAGAAGCCCGGGTAGGTGAGGTGCAGCAAGAGCTCGAGGCTCTCTCCAAAAAACACGAGTCCTTGGATCTTGACTCTAAGACGCGAGAGTCCGAGCTTGCGAAGGCGCTCGAAGGCGCACAGAGCGCCAAGGCTGAAGCCCACAAGGCCCTCCAGGATATTGATGCGGTGAAGAAGATAGCAGCGGGTAAGACATTCATTGTGCAGAGCAAGCATGTGACGCAAACTTTCCTTTTACATACTCGAATTCGGAGCTCTCCAGGAGCGTTCGCAGATCTTCCCCACAGTGTACTGGATGCCGTGGAGTTTTACCGAGCTAAGGAGGGGAGCTCAATGGAAAAGTTGTTCTGGTCTAAGTATACTGGGACTGAGCACCCAATGCCCTTGACCTACCAGCTCAAGCAACTGGTCGAGCTTCACAACGCGGCCGAACAGGCCATGAACGGTCGTATAGACCGGATGTGACCTGGCGATCCCCTGCCTAGCAGCTACTTCGGTCTGGTGAGGCGGCTTGTGGATGCTTGCCCACGGGTTGAAGTCATAAAGCGGTCCATCTGCATTGAGGGTGCGCGCAGGGCTTTTGCCCGGGCGAAGGTGCACTGGGCGAAGCTGGACGCCGTAAACCTGGTGAAGGAGGGGCCGCCAGAGGGCAAGGCGCATGTCTGCCCAGAAATATATTATGACAGTGTCCTGAAGGGTTCCCGCCTTGTGGCGGAGGAATGTGCTAGAGATGTAATTTTTGAATGAACATGCTCATGTGATCCTGTAATGTGAAACGAGTTCATTTGCACTATGCAACGCTTTTTGAATTTGAAATATTACCTTCTGTGTGGCCGTTTATAAATTCTGAGAGTTGGCCAGTCGTTGGCTTCTGCCCCCATGTAACTAGTACTGGGGTGTTCGGGATAAATCTCAGCACTCTTTATCCCAATTTTGGGTCCTTCAAGAGACGTGTTCAGCACAACGAACCAGGCAATCAAACTATAAGGCTTTATCACTCTCACTTAGCCATAGAAGTCTACAATTTTAAATTTTGGGGAAGCCCCTAGTATTCGGAAGGCCAAATTTGGGGCGCTATATACTCCTAAGTCGGGCAAGGCTGACTCCTCGCCTGAAGTGGCAAAAGTCTTTAAGGACTTGAGACCTCTCGAACAGCGACCAGCTCTCGCCTTATCATGACAGTTAGTTTTCGGCTTTCTCTACTGAGGTGCTCGTCCGGAAGAACCGGGACACAAGCGCAATAGTTCTCCCAGCGCTACCTTAGCCGATACAGAGGAACGTAAGGTACCAAAACATGGGAGCCAGGCAAACCCAACTATTGACCCAAGACATGATTCAGAGCTGATGCATATAATGCTATAAGTTCAGGGTGCCGCACTGTCAAAAGTGTTCGGACTTCTGACGCCGTATTATGGGGTAAATGAAAGCCCCTGGCATACTTACTGTACTAGAATGTACGGGTGCAAGTTGTCGTAAATGAACATATAAGAAAAATGGATGGATAATGCAATAATAGACTAATGCTATGCATTGTTATTTAAATAATACGTCGAAGCGTACTGATACAAGTAGTGCAATAAGCAAAAAATAGGACTATTTGACACGTCCTATCAAAGGGCAAGCTGCGTATGGGTAGTAAAAAGAGGGTATAACGATTGTTATTAGAGACCACCTGGGGGTTCCCTTGTACGTCTTAGATTCTTGACTCCTTGGTGGTTCCTTCCGGTAATGTGTCCGGCAATCATACTGCCGAAAAGGGCTTCCAGAGAGTAAGGTCCTGAAAGAGAAAAAATGGTAAAGGTACGCTGCCCCTAGGGCGGTTAAGCCGCATTGCGGGACGTTCCTTGATCGTGTCCCCACCTATGCCCATGGTATTTTCAGTGCGTAATTATGTACGCGCAGCACAAATTTCATCGCTTGACTGGGACTAGGATGGGGGCCGAATTGCTAGGCAAGCTCTCAACATGCCAGGCGATCCTGTTGTAGGTTACTTGCTACCTCTTGAGCACTGTGTTGGATTTCCCCGAAGAGGAAGGGATGATGCAGCAAAGTAGCGTAAGTATTTCACTCAGTTTTTGAGAACCAAGGTATCAATCCAGTAGGAGGCTACACTCGAGTCCCTTGTACCTACACAAAAATTATAGCTCAACACAACCAACGCGCTTAGGGGTTGTCAATCCCTTCACGGTCACTTACGGAAGTGAGATCTGATAGAGATGATAAATAATATTTTTGGTATTTTTGGTATAAAGATGCAAAGTAAATAAAGTAAAAGCAAAGTAAAAGCAAAGCAATAATAAAGTGATGGAGATTGATATGATGAGAAAGAGACCCGGGGGCCATAGGTTTCACTAGTGGCTTCTCTCAAGAGCATAAGTATTCTACGGTGGGTGAACAAATTACTGTTGAGCAATTGACAGAATTGAGCATAGTTATGAGAAAATCTATGTATGATCATGTATATAGGCATCACGCCCGAGACAAGTAGACCGAAATGATTCTGCATCTAATACGATTACTCCACTCATCGACGGCTATCCAGCATGCATCTAGAGTATTAAGTTAAACACAGAGTAACGCCTTAAGCAAGATGACATGATGTAGAGGGACAATTTCAGGCACTATGATATCCTCGATGGCAACAATACAATACGTGCCTTGCTGCCCCTTCTATCACTGGGAAAGGACACCGCAAGATTGAAACCAAAGCTAAGAACTTCTCCCATGGCAAGAACAACCAATCTAGTAGGCCAAACCAAACTGATAATTCAAAGAGACTTGCAAAGATAACCAATCATACATAAAAGAATTCAAAGAAGATTAAAATATTATTCATAGAAAGACTTGATCATAAACCCACAATTCATCGGTCTCAACAAACACACTGCAAAAAGAACATTACATCGAATAGATCTCCACAAGAGAGGGGGAGAACATTGTATTGAGATCCAAAAAGAGAGAAGAAGCCATCTAGCTACTAGCTATGGACCCGTAGGTCTGAAGTAAACTACTCACACTTCATCGGAGGGGCTTGGATGATGATGTAGAAGCCCTCCGTGAACAATGCCCCCTCCGGCGGAGCTCCAGAACAGGCCCCAAGATGGGATCTCGTGGATACAGAAAGTTGCGGCAGTGGAATTAGGTTTTTGGCTCCGTCCCCGATCGTTTGGGGGTACGTGGATATATATAGAAGGAAGAAGTATGTCGGTGGAGCTTCGATGGGCCCACAAGGCAGGGGGCGCGCCCTAGGGGGGGCGCCCCTACCCTCGCGACCACCTCGTGGCTTCCTTGACGGAGGGTCCAAGTCTCCTGGATCTTATCTTATGAGAAAATCACGTTTCCAAAGGTTTCATTCCGTTTGGACTCCGTTTGATATTCCTTTTCTTTGAAACCCTAAAACAGGCAAAAAACAACAATTCTGGCTGGGCCTCCGATTAATTGGTTAGTCCCAAAAATAATATAAAAGTGGAAAATAAAGCCCAATAATGTCTAAAACTGTAGATAATATAGCATGGAGCAATCAAAAATTATACATACGTTGGAGACGTATCAAGCATCCCCAAGCTTAATTCATGCTCGTCCTCGAGTAGGTAAATGATAAAAACAGAATTTTTGATGCGGAGTGCTACTTGGCATAATTTTAATGTAACTCTTCTTAGTTGTGGTATGAATATTCAGATCCGAAAGATTCAGGACAAAAGTTCATATTGACATAAAAATGATAATACTTCAAGCATACTAACTAAGCAATTATGTCTTCTCAAAATAACATGGCCAAAGAAAGTTCATCCCTACAAAATCATATAGTTTAGTCATGTTTCATTTTCGTCACACAAGAATGCTATCATCATTTAACGCCCTCGATGCGGCTATATCTCCCACGTGTCAAAGCACGACTTAGAGGAATAACCACATTGAAAGCAATGTCGCAAGTTAGGTAATCTTCGCAAACAACCCATGTAATACAATAAGGGAAAAGAGATACATAGTTGGCTTACAATCGCCACTTCACACAATTACATGAGTAAAGCATTACAACATCCAAATACAATCAAGGTCCGACTACGGAACAAAAACAAAAGAAGAACCCCAAAAGCGACAAGGTCCCTGATCGACCCCAACTGGGCTCCACTACTGATCAACTAGAACGAAACAACACAAAGGACAAGATCTTCATCGAGCTCCTCCTTGAGCTTGGTTGCGTCATCTGCACGGACTCATCCGCACCTGCAAGCTGGTTTTGGAAGTATCTGTGTGTCACGGGGACTCAGCAATCTCACACCCTCGCGATCAATACTATTTAAGCTTATGGGTAAGGTAAAAGGTATGAGGTGGAGCTGCAGCAAGCGACTAGCATATATGGTGGCTAACATACGCAAATGAGAGCGAGAAGAGAAGGCAAAGCACTATCGAGAAACTATGATCAAGAAGTGATCCTAGAACAACCAACGTCAAACATTACTCCAACACCGTGTTCACTCCGGACTCCGCCGGAAAGAGACCATCACGGTTACACACGCGGTTGATGCATTTTAATTAAGGTCAACTTTAGGTTTTCTACAACTGGACGTTAACAAATTCCCATCTGCCCATAACCGCGTGCACGACTTTCGAAAGTTCAAATCCCTGCAGGGGTGTCCCAACTTAGCCCATGACAAGCTCTCACGGTCAATGAAGGATATTCCTTCTAGCAGGAAGACCCGATCAGACTCGGAATTGCAGTTACAAGACATTTCAACAATGGTAAAACAAGACCAGCAAAGCCGCCCCATACGCCGACAAATCCCGATAGGAGCTGCACATATCTCGTTCTCAGGGCGCACCGTGGTGAGTGCATCAAGCTCGTGTACATGCCTTCGTGAGTTATGTTTCAGCATGTCCCAGTTTTCACTAAGTCTGAAAACTGATTATGTTTTTGCTATGTTCGTGTGCTTGTTAGTATATTTTGTGATCCCTTTTGGCTCAAGGTCACTAAGGGACTTTTGTTAAGATTTTTGAGTAGCTCCATGCCATGTCTTTCTTTGTCATGTTCAGGTCCTGTAGCATGTTGTTTCGTTACTCCGAAGAGGGCTATATGATCTGAAATTCCAGACAAGTGTTAATTTCACTAAGTCTGAGATCTGTTGTACCATTTGCGTTTTTGCCATGCTTGTTTGAACCTCCTAATGGATGAATGGGCCGTAGCTCACTGCTAGACTTTTGTTAAGCATCTTGTGTGCATCCCTGCCATGTATTTTGATGTCATGTTTGGGTGTTGTATCATGTTCATCTCGTTGCATTTAGATGCCAACTTGGTGTAAATCGCAGACCGGTGTCATTTTTGAATCACTTGCCATTTCCAAACCATAACTCCGATTCCGCATTCTTTATATCGTTTTCAAGCGTTTTCATCTCATCTTTCCAGTGGCACCCTTGGAATTCCATGTTGAGGCCAGTTTCATGCATTTCCTGCCATATCTTGCATTTTATATCCCGCATCGCATCCCGCATAGCATATCATCTTTGCATCGTGTTGTTTGAGTTTGCACGTGGTTGATTGTATCCTTGTTGCTTGTTTTTCTTGTTTGGGTAGAGACGGGAGACGGGTTCTCTAATGAGGAGCCCGTTGAGTTTGCTTGTGAGGATCCAGTCAACTCTAACAACTGTGCAGGCAAGATGATCATACCCTCGAAATCACTACTATCTTTGCTATGCTAGTTTGCTCGCTCTTTTGCTATGCCATTGCTATGATGCCTACCACTTGCTTGCAAGCCTCCCAAATTGCCATGTCAAACCTCTAACCCACCATTGTCCTAGCAAACCGTTGATTGGCTATGTTACCGCTTTGCTCAGCCCCTCTTATAGCGTTGCTAGTTGCAGGTGAAGTTTGGAGGCCGTTATTTACTTGTTGGGATATCATTATATTGCTATGTTATCTTAATGCATCTATATACTTGGTAAAGGGTGGAAGGCCCAGCCTCTCGCCTAGTGTTTTGTTCCACTCTTGCCGCCCTAGTTTCCGTCATATCGATGTTATGTTCCCGGATTGTTGCGTTCCTTACGCGGTTGGGTTATAATGGGAACCCCTTGATATTTCGCCTTGATTAAAGCTTTTCCAGCAATGCCCAACCTTGGTCTTACCATTCGCCACCTAGCCTTTTCTTTCCCTTGGGCTCTGCAGACTCAAGGGTCATCTTATTTTAACCCCCCCCCCCCCCGGGCCAGTGCTCCTCTGAGTGTTGGTCCCACTAAGCGATGTCCCGGGGCTACCAGGGGCAACTCTGGGCTGGCCTACCCGACGTCTTGCTCATCTGAGTGTGCCCTGAGAAAGAGATATGTGCAGATCCTATCGGGATTTGTCGGCACATTCGGGCGGTGTTGCTGGTCTTGTTTTAACCTGTCGAAGTGTCTTGAGTTACCGAGATACCGAGTCTGATCGGAATGTCTTGGGAGGAGGTCTATTCCTTCGTTGACTTTGAGAGCTTGTCATGGGCTAAGTTGGGACTCCCCTGCAGGGATTGAACTTTTGAAAGCCGTGCCCGCGGTTATGGTCAGATGGGAATTTGTTAATGTCCGATTGTATATAACTTGAACATTAATTAATTAAAATGTATCAACTCAGTGTGTTACCGTGATGGCCTCTTCTCGGCGGAGTCCGGGAAGTGGACACGGTGTTGGAGTAATGTTTGCGCATGTTGTTCTCTAGCTTCTCGCTCGTGCTTTGCCTCCTCTTCTCGCTCTCTTTGCGAATAAGTTAGCCATCATACTTGCTAGTCGCTTGCTGCAGCTCCACTTACATTTTCCCTTGCCTTACCTATAAGCTCAAATAGTCTTGATCGCGAGGGTGCGAGATTGCTGAGTCCCTGTGGCTCATAGATTACTATTACACCAGATGCAGGGCCCGATGATTCCGCTCCGAGAGACGCGTACAAGCTCAAGTGGGAGTTCGACGAAGACTCTCAACGATACTATGTTTCCTATCCCGATGATCAGTAGTGGTGCCCAGTTGGGGGTGAACGGGACCATTGTCGCATGTTGGGTTCTCTTTTATTTTGGCGCCGTAGTTAGGCCATGAGTGTTTGAATGATGTAATGTTAATTATGTACTTGATTGACGTGGCGAGTGTAAGCCAACTATGTTATCTCCCCTTTTATTACCATATTACATGGGATGTTGTGAAGATTGCCTAACTTGCGACATATGCCTTCAATGCGATTATGTCTCTAAGTCGTGCCACGACACATGGGAGCTATAGTCGCATCGAGGGTGTTACAAGTTGGTAATCAGAGCCTTCCCCGACCTTAGGAGCCCCATTGCTTGATCGTTTTTAGCGGCCGATTTCTTTCTAGAAAAATGTTTTGAGTCATTTAGGAATTATATATCAGAGAGTTTAGGAATTCTTTTTACTTCCCAGTCTCCTCATCGCTCTGGTAAGGCATCCTGACGTAGAGTTTTGACTCTTCTCTTCTCAAATTTCACTAAAAAATTTTTTTGGATCACGCGGGTATCTTGGAATCGTTCCAATGGTTTTATGATGAGAACATTGACTTGGTGCTTCCTGTCAGGGGTTTAGTGGAAGTGTCCCGGGGAGTTGAGCTCTGAGGTGTTGTCATCATAATTTTATCGTTGCAGTTCTGGAATACCTCAGTCTAGTACGCCGACATCGAAAATCTCTTTTATGCAGTTCGCTGGTGAGATAACCTCGACGCCACCCAGTACTGGGGCGGGAGTTCGGGAGTATCGCCATAACTTGTATAACGGATGCTTTTCGAAGGTTGAGGTAGATGGTTTCCGAAGGTTTCTTGGTTATGTGTTGAAGGATGGATACAACTGGTTGTAGGAATTGCTAGTTTGGGTGAGATATTATGCTTCCCCTGTATCCCCAACACCTGATTGTATAACCGGAAAGGTCCGGGAGTTTCATAGGTGGGAATTCTAGTAGCTCTAGTTCTTCTTCCACGGATGTTGGTTTGAGATTGGGATTTCTTACCGATTATTCGTTCTTGATCCGTACCTTGTTGATTTATTTCTCTACCTTAATTCTACGTGGCTTCTCAATTTATGGATATGTGACCATTTCAAGAGGAATGCATTCGTTCATTTTGTTCGGATGTGAAGACTATATGTTGCAATTTTCATTCTGTTGGATTCAGCTTCAATATTTATCTGTCAATGTGCTAATGGTGGTCAACCTCTTCAGGATGGCTCCTCCAATGCGCACGACTCCGAATCCTGATCCGCCACCACCTCCACCTCCTCCGGAGGCATGGCAAGCTGTGATGGCCGCAACCAATGCAAACACACAGCTGATCATGCAAATTCTTCAAGAGCGCAATCAAGGCAGTCATGGGAATCAAGGCAGCAATCAGAGTCACTTTGCTACACTCAACCAGTTCCTTGCTAATGGGCCAAAGACTTTCAGCAATTGTGTTGAGGCAACCGATGCTGACGATTGGCTTGTGGATCTGTGTAAGCATTTCGAGTGCAGTAATGTCAGGCCTGAGGAATTTGTCAAGTTTGCTTCCTTCCAACTCAAAGATCAAGCTGCAGAACGCTTCCAGCAGTACAAGGACTCCAGAGGTGGACGTGTTATCACTTGGGATGATTTCCGTCGAGATTTCCGAGCTCATCATATTCCCCAGAGCGTCATTGAAAGCAAGCATGAGGAATTCCGCAATCTGAAGCAAGGCTCTTTGTCTGTCTATGACTACAACAAGTTGTTCCAGAAGCTCCCCTGCTTTGCCAAGAAGGACGTCCCTGATGAGAAGAGCATGATATACCAGTTCAGGGGTGGTCTCAGAGAAGATATTCAGCTCGCTCTTGTTCTCTTTGAGCCCTTGAGATACGATGAGTTCTACAACATGGCACTGAAGCAAGAGGCTGCTCAGTTGAGGTGTGATGCTTCCAAGAAGCGAGTTAGAGATGTTACTCCTTCTTCCTCTACTCAAGTGGCCAAGCAGCAGAAGTTTTGGCTTCCTCCTCCTCCGTTTCGTCAGCCGTATCAGTAGAAGAGCAAAGGTGGCAGTGGTTCTTCCCACCCACCCAACCCTGGCTTTCAGAACAAGACTTCGTCTCAACCTCCAAGATTGAGTGCTCCGTATCACCGTCCGCTTTCAGAGGTCACGTGCAACAAGTGCCAACAGAAGGGTCACTATGCCAACAAGTGTCTCAACCAGAGGCGTCTTCCTCCTCCTCCTCCTCCTGTCAGATCGAGAAGTACAGTTGTGGTCAAGCATAACCCCAAGTCCGCCATGGTCAACTTGCTGAATGCAGCTCAGGCAGAGGAATCACCAGATGTGATCATGGGTAACCTTCCTGTTAATGACATTCCCGCACGAGTTCTTTTTGACACTGGTGCATCTTTATCATTTTTGTCGAAGCCTTTTGCATCCATGCATGATGTGCATACTATTGATTTGCCCAAGCCGATAGCGGTTTCTTCTCCGGGTTTGTTCATGAACACCAAAATGATGGCTCGGGATGTTACTATCACATTGGGCGACTACAAGTTCCTTTCTTCTCCTATGGTGCTTGGTAACTCAGATATTGATCTTATTCTCGGAATGGATTGGATTTCTAAGCACAAGGCTCAGCTTGATTGTGCAGCCAGGCAGATTCAATTGACTCATTCGTCTGAGGATGTAATTGTCTTTGCCGCTTGTGATGATACCATTCGTCTGTTTTCTCTCAATGAGAAGGGTGAATTGGATGCCATCTCTCAAATTCCAGTCGTGTGCGAATACCAAGACGTCTTTCCAGAAGAGCTTCTAGGAATGCCTCCGCACCGGCCAGTTGAATTCGTTATTGATCTTGAGCCTGGCATGGAACCTGTGTGCAAACGTCCTTACAAGCTCGGACCTGAAGAGTTAAAGGAGCTAAAGAAGCAACTCGATGAGCAAGAAAGAATGGGTCTCATCCGGCCTAGTTCTTCTCCGTGGGGTTGTGGTGTTCTTTTTGTGAAGAAGAAGGATGGAACGGACCGACTTTGTGTTGATTACCGTCCAGTGAACAAGAAGACCATCAAGAACAAATACCCACTTCCCAACATCAATGAGCTGTTCGAACAACTCAAAGGTGCCCAAGTATTCTCCAAGCTTGATCTCCGTATGGGTTATCACCTGATTCGCATTCGTGAAGAAGATATTCCCAAGACAGCATTCAGAACAAGCTTTGGTTCATATGAATACACTGTCATGTCTTTTGGTCTCACCAACGCTCCTCCGACGTTCTCTCGCATGATGAACTTCATCTTCAATGCCTACACCAATGACTTCATTTTGGTCTATCTCGACGACATTCTGGTTTTCTCGAAGAACAAGGAAGATCATGCCAAGCACTTGCGTTTGGTTCTCGATAAGCTCAGGGAACATCAGTTCTACGCCAAGTTCTCCAAGTGTGAATTTTGGCTTGATGAGGTTCTTTATCTTGGTCATATCATCTCTGCCAAGGGCATTTCCGTGAATCCTAAGAAGGTGTCTGCAATTATGAATTGGGAACCTCCTCAGAACGTGAAGCAACTCCGCAGTTTTCTCGGTCTCACAAGCTATTGCCGAAGATTCGTTGAAAACTTTTCTAAGATCGCGAAGCCTCTCTCAAATCTTCTTCAGAAGCACGTCAAGTACGTTTGGTCTCCGGAGTGTGATATTGCTTTCAACACTTTGAAAGAGAAATTGATCACTGCTCCAGTTCTGACTCCGCCTGATGAATCCAAGCCATACGAGGTCTTTTGTGATGCCTCTCTCCAAGGTCTTGGCGCAGTATTGATGCAAGAGAAGAAAGTTGTTGCTTATACATCTCGCCAGTTGAAGCCTAATGAGAAGAACTACCCCACTCATGATCTCGAGTTGGCGGCAATTGTGCATGCTCTTTTGACTTGGAGACATCTTCTTTTGGGAAGAAAAGTGGACATTTTCACTGATCACAAGAGTCTCAAGTACATCTTCACGCAAACTCGTTGGGTCGAAATGATTCAAGAGTATAATCCGAGTATCGAGTATACTCCAGGCAAGTCCAATGTGATTGCTGACGCTTTGAGCAGGAAAGCGTATTGCAACAGTCTGATTCTTAAACCTTATCAACCCGAGCTTTGTGAAGCTTTCCGCAAACTGAATCTGCAAGTTGTTCCTCAAGGTTTCCTCGCCAACCTTCAAGTCTCTCCTACCTTAGAAGACCAGATTCGCCAAGCCCAGCTTCTTGATGCTATGGTGAAAAAGGTGAAGATTGGGATTGCCAAGAGTCAGTCCAAGTACAAGTGCTACCGCCTTGATGACAAGGACACTCTCTTCTCCGAGGATCGTATTATTGTGCCCAAAGGTGAAGTTCGTAAAGTGATCATGAATGAGGCTCACAATTCTCTCCTCTCCATCCACCCTGGGAGCACGAAGATGTATCAGGACCTTAAGCAAGCTTATTGGTGGACTCGAATGAAGCGCGAGATCGCTCAATTCATGAATGAATGTGATGTCTGCAGAAGAGTGAAGGCAGAACACCTAAGGCCAGCTGGTCTCCTCCAACCTCTTGCCATTCCAGAATGGAAGTTTGACCACATTGAAATGGACTTCGTGACTGGGTTTCCAAAGTCCAAGCGTGGCAATGATGCTATATTCGTTGTCATCGACAAACTCACCAAAGTGGCTCACTTTCTGCCTATCAAAGAGTCGATCACTGCAGCTCAATTGGCAGAACTCTATACCTCTCGAATTGTCTCTCTGCACGGTATTCCTCAAGTGATATCTTCAGACCGTGGAAGCATCTTTACCTCCAAGTTTTGGGATTCTTTTCAGAAGGCCATGGGCACTAACATCCGCTTCAGCACAGCTTTCCATCCTCAAACAAGCGGCCAAGTCGAGCGTGTCAACCAGATTCTTGAAGATATGCTCAGGGCTTGTGTGATCTCCTTCGGCATGAAATGGGAGGATTGTCTTCTTTATGCTGAATTCTCCTACAACAAAAGTTTTCAAGCAAGTTCGGGCAAGGCCCCTTTTGAAATTCTGTATGGCAGGAAGTGTCGTACCCCTCTCAAGTGGTCTGAAACCGGTGAACGTCAGCTTTTGGGTAATGACTTAATCACAGAAGCAGAAGAAATGTGCAAAGTCATTCGTGATAACCTCAAAGCAGCCCAATCCCGCCAGAAGAGCTACTATGATAGTAAGCACCGTGATTTGGCTTTCGAGATCGGAGATCATGTTTACCTCCACGTCTCTCCTATGAAAGGTACTCGTCACTTCGGTATCAAAGGGAAGCTTGCCCCTAGATACGTCGGACCTTTCAAGATTGTCAGCAAGAGAGGCGACCTCGCCTATCAACTCGAGCTTCCTTCAAACTTTGCAAATGTTCATGACGTGTTCCATGTCTCTCAGCTTCGAAAGTGCTTCAAGACTCCTGACCGCACCGTCAACTCCGAGGACATTGAGATCCAAGAAGATCTCTCTTATCATGAGCACCCAGTTGCTATTCTTGAAGAGACTGAACGCAAGACTCGCAACAAGTCAATCAAATTTCTCAAAGTCAAGTGGTCACACCATTCCGACCGTGAAGCTACCTGGGAACGCGAGGATCACCTCCGTTCTGAGTACCTGGCATTCTTTCAGTCCTAGATCTCGGGACGAGATCCTTTCGTAGTGGTGGAGTGTTGTAACACCCCGGATGTAACTTTCCCAATTTGTACTCCAACTCTTGCCGTTTCCGGCGTTAAGTTATATTTATTTCCTCGGGTTCGGGTTTTGTCTCCGTGTGTTGTTGTCGTTGTCATGCATCTCATATCATGTCATCATGTGCATTGCATTTTCATACGTGTTCGTCTCATGCATTCGAGCATTTTCCCCGTTGTCCGTTTTGCATTCCGGCACTTCGTTCTCCTCCGGTGGTCATTTCTAGCCTTCTTTCGTGTGTGGGGATTAAACATTTCCGGATTGGACCGAGACTTGCCAAGCAGCCTTGGTTTACTACCGGTAGACCGCCTGCCAAGTTTCGTATCATTTGGACTTCGTTTGATACTCCAACGGTTAACCGAGGGACCGAAAAGGCCTCGTATGTGTTGCAACCCAACACCCCTCCAATTTGCCCAAAAACCCACCAAACTCTGCTCCATCTCCTAGAGCGTTCGATCACGATCGCGTGGCCTAAAACCGCACCTCATTTGGACTCTCCTAGCTCCCTCTATGCCTATATATACACCCCCTCCAAAAATTCGTGGTTCAATCCACCCCTAACCCTAGGAAAAGAGATCTCCGTGCGGACGGACGTGTCCGCCCGCCGCCGGACGGAAATCCCGCCGTCCGCCGCGCGCCCGGTCCACTCGCGTGCCGCCACGTGGCAAGTCGCCGCCACCACCGCCCGCGGCCCGGCCGGCCCGCGGTCGGCCCTCTCCTCCCGCGACCGGGCCCTGCCTCTTCCTCCCTCGTGCGCGCCCCGCGCCGCCGTCGTCCCTATGCCCGGCCGCCACCGCCCCGATCCACCGCTGCTGCCCCGGAACCTCGCCGTCGTCCCCACGCTCGGCCGCCGCTGCCCCGATCCGCCGCCGCCGCCTCGGATCCTCGCCGCCCCGCGTCCCCATGGCCGGATCCAGTCCCCGTGGAGCTCCACCGCCTCCTCCACACCCTCTCCGGCCACCTCCGGCCACCTCCGACGAACTCCAGCGCCGGCCTTCCTCGGGAAATGCGCCCCGGTGAACAGTGCATCCGGCCGGATCTCAGATCTGAAAAACCCTAGCGGTTGACTTTTTCCCCTCTCCTCTTAATTTTTTATGCATACTTTGACCTGTGATATCTCCGCATCCGTAGCTCCGATTTGGGCAGTTAGCATATCAAAATGTTCGTCTCGATGAGTACATCATTTCATTCCATTGCATCATTTTCATTTGAGTGCATCTTGATGCCCGAAATGCTGTTAGAAGGAGGCTTCGTGAGTTTATTGTCAGATCTGCTAGTTCATCCTAGACTTTTGTCATTTTTGCCATGATTATTATTTGCTGTATCATGTTCATCTCATTGCATTTAGATGCCTACTTGCTGTAAATCGCAGACCGGTGTCATTTTTGAATCGCTTGTCATTTCCAAACCGTAACTCCGATTCCAGCGTTCTTTATATCGTTTTCAAGCGTTTTCGTCTCATCTTTCTAGTGGCACCCTTGGAATTCCAAGTTGAGGCCAGCTTCATGCATTTCCGGCCATATCTTGCATTTTGCATGCCCCATCGCATCCCGCATAGCATATCATCTTTGCATCGTGTTGTTTGAGTTTGCACGTGGTTGATTGTATCCGTGTTGCTTGTTTGTCTTGTTTGGGTAGAGCCGGGAGACGGGTTCGCTAATGAGGAGCCCGTTGAGTTTGCTTGTGAGGATCTAGTCAAGTCTGACAACTGTGCAGGCAAGATGATCATACCCTCGAAATCACTACTATCTTTGCTATGCTAGTTTGCTCGCTCGTTTCTATGCCATTGCTACGATGCCTACCACTTGCTTGCAAGCCTCCCAAATTGCCATGTCAAACCTCTAACCCACCATTGTCCTAGCAAACCGTTGATTGGCTATGTTACCGCTTTGCTCAGCCCCTCTTATAGCGTTGCTAGTTGCAGGTGAAGTTTGGAGGCCGTTCCTTGTTGGTACATTTATTTACTTGTTGGGATATCATTATATTGCTATGTTATCTTAATGCATCTATATACTTGATAAAGGGTGGAAGGCTCGGGCTCTCACCTAGTGTTTTGTTCCACTCTTGCCGCCCTAGTTTCCGTCATATCGGTGTTATGTTCCCGGATTGTTGCATTCCTTACGCGGTTGGGTTATAATGGGAACCCCTTGATATTTCGCCTTGATTAAAACTTTTCCAGCAATTCCCAACCTTGGTCTTACCATTCGCCACCTAGCCTTTTCTTTCCCTTGGGTTCTGCAGACTCAAGGGTCATCTTATTTTAACCCCCCCCCCCCAGGCCAGTGCTCCTCTGAGTGTTGGTCCCACTGAGCGATGTCCGGGGGCTACCAGGGGCAACTCTGGGCTGGCCTACGCGACGTCTTTCTCATCTGAGTGTGCCCTGAGAAAGAGATATGTGTAGCTCCTATCGAGATTTGTCGGCACATTCGGGCGGTGTTGCTGGTCTTGTTTTAACCTGTCGAAGTGTCTTGAGTTACCGAGATACCGAGTCTGATCGGAATGTCTTGGGAGGAGGTCTATTCCTTCGTTGACCGTGAGAGCTTGTCATGGGCTAAGTTGGGACTCCCCTGCAGGGTTTGAACTTTCGAAAGCCGTGCCCGCGGTTATGGGCAGATGGGAATTTGTTAATGTCCGATTGTATATAACTTGAACATTAATTAATTAAAATGTATCAACTGAGTGTGTTACCGTGATGGCCTATTCTCGGCGGAGTCCGGGAAGTGGACACGGTGTTGGAGTAATGTTTGCGCAGGTTGTTCTGTAGCTTCTAGCTCGTGCTTTGCCTCCTCTTCTTGCTCTCTTTGCGAATAAGTTAGCCACCATACTTGCTAGTCGCTTGGTGCAGCTCCACTTACATTTTACCTTGCCTTACCTATAAGCTCAAATAGTCTTGATCGCGAGGGTGCGAGATTGCTGAGTCCCTGTGGCTCACAGATTACTATTACACCAGATGCAGGGCCTGATGATTCCGCTTCGGGAGACGCGTACGAGCTCAAGTTGGAGTTCGACAAAGACTCTCAACGATACTATGTTTCCTTTCCCGATGATCAGTAGTGGTGCCGAGTTGGGGGTGAACGGGACCATTGTCACATGTTGGGTTCTCTTTTATTTTGGCGCCGTAGTCAGGCCATGAGTGTTTGAATGATGTAATGTTAATTATGTACTTGATTGACGTGGCGAGTGTAAGCCAACTATGTTATCTCCCCTTTTATTACCATATTACATGGGATGTTGTGAAGATTGCCTAACTTGCGACATATGCCTTCAATGCGATTATGTCTCTAAGTCGTGCCTCGACACGTGGGAGCTATAGTCGCATCGAGGCTGTTACAAAGACAAACGGACGTAGTCGAACGGTTCCTCACAAACGCGACGTTACCGGAACCAATCCGAAGAAGCAAACACCGGAAAGGAAGCACACAACATAGTAAACAACCAACACATGAACATGGTATGTTATGCAGGATGCGGTATGCGATGCATATGCATGATTTGCAAGGAAATGAATGAACCTGGCCTCAACGTGGAAATCCAAGTGTGCCACTGGAAAGGTGAGGTGATTTCGGTTGAAATCGATATAAAGAACACCGGAATCGGATGCACGGTTTGGAAATGGCAAGCAAAACAAATATGGCACCGGTCTGCGATAAACAGCAAGTAGCCCTCTAAATGCAACAAGTTAAACATGCTACAGCACTCAAACATGGCAACAAAATGCATGACAGGAATCCACTCATAATTCTTAACAAAAGAGGAACACTAAGCTACGGCCAATTCATCCACTAATAGGTTCAAACAAGCATGGCAAAACTTCAATTGGTAAACAGATCTCAGACTCAGTGAAATTAACACTTGTCTGGAATTTCAGATCAGGTACCACACTTTGGAGCATGAAAACTAGATGCTACAGGAACTTAGCATGTCAAAGTAAAGCATGGCATGGAGCTACTCAAAGAGCTTAACAAAAGTCCCTTAGTGACCGTGAGCCAAAAGGGATCACAAAATACAATTGCAAGCATGTGAACATGGCAAAAACATAATCAGATCACAGACTTAGTGAAAAACTGGAACATGCAAATCAGATATCAAGTAGGCATGTTTACGAGCTCGATGCACTCAGTACAGAGCATGTCATGACAATCTAAGCATACACCCGTCAAGAATACACATTATGCAAGCTAGACATGGCACGAACAATAAAATAGCAAGCACGGATCAACTACAACATCCTCGGCAAAATCGCTAACAAGTAGACAATCTGCCCAGAATCACGTAATAGCAAAAGTAGAGCTCGATTGACTCAAGCTAGGGTGCTCCATAAATGCAAACAAAGACATGGATGGATAGAGCACCACAATATTAACAAATCATTCTTACTGATCATCCTCAAAAGAGGCACGAATCACTAGTAAACAACATGAACATATGGCATATTGATAAAAACAGATCAAGGACTTAGTGGAATTGCTAAGTCCCTGAAATCAGCATTAACGAATGCACCAATTTGCAAGCTTGTGCTAGTCACGACGCATATCACAAAAATACATGGATAGAACCTCTGGAAAGATGGCATGGCATATAACAAAACACATGTAGAGCTTAGGGGCATATCATGCACACATTAATCATGGCAAAAATGACAAATAGCTAATTAGTGTAGCAGATCTAACAATTAACTCAAATAGCTCTCTTCCAACAGCATTTCGTGCATCAAGATGAACTCAAATGAAAATGATGCAATGATATGAAATGATGTGCTCTCTGAGTCAAACATTTTGATATGCTACACGCCCAAAACAGAGTTACGGATGCGGAGTTACAACGCGATGAACATTGCAAAAAGATTAGGGTTCGGAGGGAAAAAGTCAACCTGAGAGGTTCCAGATCCAGATCCGGCCGAAGTTACTGTAGCAAGGCGCGGATCTCGCCGGAGAAGAGCACGAAGTTCGCCGGAGTTGGTGGATCTAGCCGTGAGGTGGAGCACGGTGGCCGGAGTCGGCACCTGGCGCGGTCAACGGCGAGCAAGGACGGAGAGGCGGCGACGAGCGGGCGGCGGGGTCGGCTGAGCGACAGGGCACAGGCTGCCGGCGTGAGGCGGAGGGACCGAACGGCGACGGCGGCTGGCAGCGGAGAAGCGGCACGGCGAGGAGAACGGTGGCGCGGCGAGTGCTGGCGGGGAGCCGGACGACGGCGGGTGAGTGGAGAGGCGGGCGCGGTAGGCGGCGGGGCGCGGGGCCCGGTCGGGCGGCGGGGAGGGCCGGCCACGGGCTTCCGCGGGCCGCGGCGGTGGGGATCGGCGTGATGCCACATGGCAGGCACGGGTTGGCGCGGAGGCGGCGGCGCGGGCTGTCCGGCACGGACCTGACGTGTCCGGCCGCGCAGATGTGCGGGGAGCTAGGGTTAGGGTGCGAATGACCCGGGATTTTCGGGGAAGAGACATTTTTATTCGTAGGAGGAGCTAGGAGAGTCCAAATGAGGTGCGGTTTTCGGCCACGCGATCGTGATCGAACACTCTAGATGATGGAGAGGGTTTTGGTGGATTTTGGGCCACTTTGAAAGGGTGTTGGTCTGCAACACACACAAGGCCTTTTCGGTCCCTCGGTTAACCATTGGAGCATCAAACGAAGTCCAAATGGTACGAAACTTGACAGGCGGTCTACCGGTAGTAAACCAAGGCCGCTTGGCAAGTCTTGGTCCAATCGGGAAATGTTTAACCCCCACACACGAAAGAAAGGTAGAAATGACCACCGGAGGAGAACGGAGCGCCGGAATGCAAAACGGACAACGGGGAAAAAGCTCGGATGCATGAGACGAACATGTATGCAAATGAAATGCACAAGATGACATGATATGCAATGCAAGACATGCAAGCAATGACAAGGCAACAACAGCGAATAACTGGACGACACCTGGCACATCGGTCACGGGGCGTTACAACACTCCACCACTACGAGAGGATCTCATCCTGAGATCTAGAATGGCATCGGAGGGGAAGAAAAATGGAAGGAAAAGAGAAGAGGTAAAACTAAGTTGCTCCTTTGAAAAACGAGTGAGACCAAAGAACCTAGAAAAGGTTGAGCAAAATGAAAGAGATAAAGCAACAGAGAAGAACAAAGTTGAAAGCACTCCATTAAGAAAGATGAATAAGAAAGAACCGATTCGGGTAGCACTTCGGTTGAAAGGATATGCAAGGCTTGATAATATGAAAGAACTCGAGCAAAAGGGCACAACACTCCGGTTAATTGGATAAGCACGAAAAGAACAAAGTCCTGACAGGAACAAGAATAAGGGTTGAAGAGAGCAACAATACAAAGCCTTCGGAAGAAAAGAGAGAAATGGAATGGAATGAACGGAGGGAAACAAGATCTTGAGGGAGCATGCTTACAACAAATGCTAGAACGGAGTTGTTGGAAAACCAACAACGAAAAGAATAAGCTTGACACGGTCTTATGGAATACAACTCAAAATATGAGGTGACAACCTGCCACTCACGTGAAAAAGAATTGGGTTGATAAGAACAAGGGGACGAGAAAGTATATCGCACCGGAAAGGATAAATGAAGAACTTGGATCATTTATAAGCACCATAATAGAAACCATCCTTAGGGAAGGCTTAAGGTGAAATATAACCCAAGATAACTCCAAGGAAGAGATTGATGGCTTTTAATATCCCATTCTTGACCACATGTGTATCATGAAACAAGAACTCGAATTATCAAGAATGATATAATACCACCTCTATTGATACGGAAGGAAGAATTGTACTCTGGATTGCAAGATGAAGAAAACTTGAGCTCCTTAGAAAAGAATCTCGATGAATACTTCGAGAAGTAATAAAAATCCTTGATGAACCATCATGTAGAACCTTCATGAGAACGCCGGAAATAAAAGAAATGATCAATCGAAATGGAGGATGAAAAGAATAAGGTTGAAGCCTTGCAATGATTTAAATGAGTCTCCATGGTGATGTAATTGTGAGAGCTAGGAACTCCGGGAAAAGAAAAGATAAAGCATCTCGAACCCAGAATGTGATATGATGCACCTCCCGAATAAGGAATTAATCACTGGGATGAAACAAGAATAAGAATTACATTATGCTTATCCTTCACCAATTAAATTGATGACAATCAATGGATTTGGCATACTACTTATTCTCGTAGAAAGCATTAAAAGAGATATATCAAAACTTGAGAACGTCTTCAACGAACCACCGGTAGGATTGGAACAACGAATGAATTGATATGATAACGGATGACGAGAACTCTTGCACGAACCACCGTAAGAATTAATAAAATGAATAAAGAAAAGATAAGGAAGACACCAGGAAGAATTTAGCAAATGAACGAAGATGCTTGAGAGAATTTATATACATGAGAACGAAGAGATCACGACCTGATAAGAGAATACTTGAATGATGCACCGGTATGATTTGGAGAACGAGAGCTGAAAGCTGGAATGAATAATTATGATATGATGGGCTCCAAAGAAACAAACTGAAAAGACTCTTGAATTGCTCCGGATGGGTGAAAAGAATTCTCACAATCAAACAATTATGAGAGGATGGCCTTGAACTAGAACCACGAATCTCTGAGAGAACGGATAAGATATGGAGGTAAAACTCTTCTTCGGTGTTCAAATGTTGAGAGTGACGACGAGAAACACCACCGTGAATTGTTGAGACACTCTGGAATGAAGAATGGGAAAATTGAACCAACGATGAAAAGAATTTGAAAGATCTTGGATAAATACATATGACTGATGATGAATCATTCTTACGTCAATTTGAAATGAATTTAGGATAGCTCCGGTAAAATTAGAAGAGTCAGGTAAGATCTGGGGAAAAGACCTGTGGGTTAGGGCCCACTCAAGAGAAACATCGTTGAACGATTTAAAATAGAGGTTGCACTGGTTGAATTAAATGACTTGAATGAGATAACAACCTCGAAAGATCTTGAACGAATGCAGAGTGGAAACACGAATCTTCGAGATATCTTGAACACTCCGGAACAATAAATAGAGAGAAGTGGAATGATAAAGAGGTGCACCGGTAAGAAAAGGTATTTGAAACAAGGAAAAGGATATGATCCACAAGCTTGACTTGGTTCCATCGGATAAGAAAAAAGAATGAATAATGGTGAACTAGAAACTCCGTTAAAATCTTCATGAGCATCGCCGGCTAAGAACATTGATTGAAAATAAAGAAGAGGCTTCACATGAATAAGATGGATACTTGATTAAGAAATTCGAGTCCTCGAAGAAAAAGGCTAGGTGGGTGGGAAAACAAAGACAACATAGAACGGATGAAAAGAACACCGTTGAGAAAGTTGAGATTGAATCTTGCGGATGTTGAAAATGAACGGATCCACTTGAAGAGAAACGCACCGGTTAAAAAGGATTGCCAAAACAATCTTGATGATCAAGAAGGATTGGTATCCACATCGGAGTATGAGAACACCATTTGTGGAAGGTATGGAATCAACACTTGACCTCGAAGCAACTCGAATACCGCAACTCAAAACAAAACAAAGGATTGGCTTGCAGAATAAGCCGGAACAAACATATGATAGAGATTTCGTCCGAAGTTTTCGTGGTGGGGCCTACACGGGCTCGATCGTACAACACCATCATGTACAAGGCAGTGCACATGACATACGAAGCGTCCCCGAGTCGGCATAGCCAAGGACTCTTTAAGACAAAACGAGACCACTGTAAAACCAACCGTAGATAGGCAGACCACTAGACGTTGAACCCCAATTTCATATCATACATCTGTCGGAAAAATATACTAAGAGCTACTAGAATTCCCACTTATAAACTCCCAAAATTTTCCGGTTATGCAATCAGGTGTTGGGGATACAGGGGAAGCATAATATCTCACCCAAAACTAGCAAATCCTACATCCAGCTGTATCCATCCTTCAACACATAACCAAGAAACCTTCGGAAATCGTTTACCTCAACCTTCGAAAAGGATCCATTATACAAGTTATGGCAATACCCCCGAACTCCCGCCCCAGTACTGGGTGGCGTCGAGGTTATCTCACCAACAACTGCATAAAAGAAATTTTCAATGTCGAGGAAACTAAACTCAGGTATTCCAGAACTGCAATGATAAAATTGTGACGACAACACCTCGGAGCTCAACTCCCCGGGACACTGCCACAACCCCTAAATGACAGGAGGCACCAAGAACAATGTTCTCGTCACAAATTGACAGGAATGATTCCAAGATACCCGCGTGATCCTAAAAAAATTTTAGTGAAATTTGAGAAGAGAAGAGTCAAAACTCTATGTTAGGATGCCTCACCAGAGCGATGAAGGGACTGGGGAGTAAAAAGAATTCCTAAACTCTCCGATATATAAATTCCTAAATGACTCAAAACATTTTTTTTCTAGACTCAACACGGCTGCTAAAAACGATCAAGCAGTGGGGCTCCTAAGGTCGGGGAAGGCTCTGATTACCAACTTTTAACGCCCTCGATGCGGCTATATCTCCCACGTGTCGAAGCACAACTTAGAGGCATAACCGCATTGAACTCAATGTCGCAAGTGAGGTAATCTTCGCAAACAACCCTTGTAATACAATAAGGGAAAAGAGATACATAGTTGGCTTACAATCGCCACTTTACACAATTACATGAAAAAGCATTACAACATCCAAATACAATCAAGGTCCGACTACGGAACCAAAATAAAAGAAGAATCCCAAAAGCGACAAGGTCCCCGATCGACCCCAACTGGGCTCCAGTACTGATCAACTAGAACGAAAGAACACAAAGGACAAGATCTTCATCGAGCTCCTCCTTGAGCTTGGTTGCATCATCTACACGGACTCATCGGCACCTGCAAGCTGGTTTTGGAAGTATCTATGAGTCACGGGGACTCAGCAATCTCACACCCTCGCGATCAAGACTATTTAAGCTTATGGGTATGGTAAAAGGTATAAGGTGGAGCGGCAGCAAGCGACTAGAATATATGATGGCTAACATACGCAAATGAGAGCGAGAAGAGAAGGCAAAGCACGATCAAGAAACTATGATCAAGAAGTGATCCTAGAACAACCTACGTCAAACATTACTCCAACACCGTGTTCACTTCCCGGACTCCGCCGGAAAGAGACCATCACGGTTACACACGCGGTTGATACATTTTAATTAAGGTCAACTTCAGGTTTTCTACAACCGGACGTTAACAAATTCCCATCTGCCCATAACCGCGGGCACGACTTTCAAAAGTTCAAATCCCTGCAAGGGTGTCCCAACTTAGCCCATGACAAGCTCTCACGGTCAACGAAGGATATTCCTTCTAGCGGGAAGACCCAATCAGACTCGGAATCCCGGTTACAAGACATTTCGACAATGGTAAAACAAGACCAGCAAAGCCGCCCGATACGCCGCCAAACCCGATAGGAGCTGCACATATCTTGTTCTCAGGGCGCACCGGATAGGTCAAGCTACGAGTAAAACCAACCCTCGAGTTGCCCCGAGGTGGCCCCGCAGGCGGCCCGTTTCGGACCAACACTCAGAGGAGCACTAGCCCGGGGGGGTTAAAATAAAGATGACCCTCGGGCTCGCGAAAACCCAAGGGAAGGTTATAGGTTGTTAGTGGAAATGGTAAAACCAAGGTTGGGCCTTGCTGGAGGAGTTTTATTCAAGGCGAACTGTCAAGGGGTTCCCATTATGACCCAACCGCGTAAGGAACGCAAAATCCGGGAACATAACACCGATATGACGGAAACCAGGGCGGCAAGAGTGGAACAAAACACTAGGCAAAAGGCCGAGCCTTCCACCCTTTACCAAGTATATAGATGCATTAACTAAATAAGAGATATTGTGATATCCCAACAAAATATCCATGTTCCAAACATGGAACAAACTTCCATCTTCACCTGCAACTAACAACGCTACAAGAGGGGCTGAGCAAAGTGGAAACATAGCCAAACAACGGTTTTCTAGGACAAGGTGGGTCAGAGGTTTGGTTCACAATATGAGAGGCATGATAAGAAAGTGGTAGGCATCGTAGCATACGCATAGCAAAAGAGCGAGCAACTAGCAAGCAAAAATAGAAGTGATTTCGAGGGTATGATCATCTTGCCTGAAATCCCGCAAGGAAGAAGAACGAGTCCATGAAGAAGACAAATTGACGTAGTCGAACGGGTCCTCACAAACGCGACGTTATCGGAACCAACCCGAGGAAGAAAACACCGGAAAGGAAGCACACAACATAGTAAACAACCAACACATGAACATGGTATGATATGAGGGATGCGGTATGCGATGCATATGCATGATTTGCAAGGAAATGAATGAACCTGGCCTCAACATGGAAATCCAAGTGTGCCACTGGAAAGGTGAGGTGATTTCGGTTGAAATCGATATAAAGAACACCGGAATCTGATGCACGGTTTGGAAATGGCAAGCAAAACAAATATGGCACCGGTCTGCGATAAACAGCAAGTAGCCCTCTAAATGCAACAAGTTAAACATGCTACAGCACTCAATCATGGAAACAAAATGCATGGCAGGAATCCACTCATAATGCTTAACAAAAGAGGAACACTGATCTATGGCCAATTCATCCATAAACAGGTTCAAACAAGCATGGCAAAAATGCAATTGGTAAACAGATCTCAGACTTAGTGAAATTAACACTTGTCTGGAATTTCAGATCAGGTAGCACACTTTGGAGCATGAAAACTAGATGCTACGGGAAATTAGCATGGCAAAGCAAAGCATGGAATGGAGCTACTCAAAGAGCTTAACAAAAGTCCCTTAGTGACCTTGAGCCAAAAGGGATCAGAAAATACAATTGCAACCATGTGAACATGGCAAAAACATAATCAGATCACAGACTTAGTGAAAAACTAGAACATGCAAATCAGATATTAAGTAGGCATGTTTACGAGCTCGATGCACTCACTACAGAGCATGTCATGAAAATTTAAGCATACACCCATCAAGAATACACATTATGCAAGCTAGACATGGCACGAAAAATCACATAGCAAGCACGGATCTACTACAACATCCTCGGCAAAATCACTAACAAGTAGACAATCTGCCCAGAATCACGTAATAGCAAAAGTAGAGCTCGATTGACTCAAGCTAGGGTGCTCCATAAATGCAAAAAAAGACATGGATGGATAGATCACCACAATATTAACAAATCATCCTTACTGATCATCCTCAAAAGAGGAACGGATCACTAGTAAACAACATGAACATATGGCATATTGATAAAAACAGATCAAGGACTTTGTGGAATTGCTAAGTCCCTGAAATCAGCATTAACGAATGCACCACTTTGCAAGCTTGTGCTAGTCACCACACATATCACAAAAATACATGGATAGCACCTCTGGAAAGATGGCATGCCATATAACAAAACACATGTAGAGCTCAGGGGCATATCATGCACACATTAATCATGACAAAAATGACAAATAGCTAATTGGTGCAGCAGATCTGACAATTAACTCAAATAGCTCTCTTCCAACAGCATTTAGTGCATCAAGATGAACTCAAATCAAAATGATGCAATGAGATGAAATGATGTGCTCTCTGAGCGAACATTTTGATATGCTACACGCCCAAAACGGAGTTATGGATGCTGAGTTACGATGCGATGAACATTGCAAAAAGATTAGGGTTCGGAGAGAAAAAGTCAACCCGAGAGGTTCCACATCCAGATCGGGCCGAAGTTACTGTAGCAAGGCGCGAATCTCGCCGGAGAAGAGCACGAAGTTCGCCGAGTTGGTGGATCCGGCCGGGAGGTGGAGCGCGGCGGCTGGAGTCAGCACCTGGCGCGGTCGACGGCGAGGAAGGACAGAGAGGCGGTGAAGAGCGGGCGGCGGGGTCGGCCGGGCGACGGGGCGTAGGCTGCCGGCGCGAGGCGGAGGCGCCGGACGGCGACGGCGGCTGGCGGCGGAGAAGCGGCACGGCGAGGCGGACTGTGGCACGACGAGCGCCGGCGGGGAAGCGGATGACGGCGGGTGAGTGGAGAGGCGGCCGCGGTAGGCGGCGGGGCGCGGGGCCCGGTCGGGCGACGGGGAGGGCCGGCCGCGGGCTTCCGCGGGCCTTGGCGGCGGGGGTCAGCGAGATGCCATGTGGCAGGCGCGGGTTGGCGCGGAGGCGGCGGCGTGGGCTGTCCGGCATGGACCGGACGTGTCCGGCCGCGCAGATGTGCGGGGAGCTAGGATTAGGGTGCGAATGACCCGGGATTTTCGGTAAATAGACATTTTTATAGGTAAGAGGAGCTAGGAGAGTCCAAATGAGGTGCGGTTTTCGGCCAAGCGATCATGATCGAACGCTCTAGATGATGGATAGGGTTTTGGTGGGTTTTGGGCCACTTTGGAAGGGTGTTGGGCTGCAACACACACAAGGCCTTTTCGGTCCCTCGGTTAACAGTTAGAGCATCAAACGAAGTCCAAATGGTACGAAACTTGACAGGCGGTCTACCGGTAGTAAACCAAGGCCTCTTGGCAAGTCTCGGTTCAATCCTGAAATGTTTAACCCCCACACACGAAAGAAAGGTAAAAATGACCACCGGAGGAGAACGGAGCGCCGGAATGCAAAACGGACAACGGGGAAAAAGCTCGGATGCTTGAGACGAACATGTATGCACATGAAATCCACATGATGACATGATATGCAATGCAAGACACGCAAGCAATGACAAGGCAACAACAGGGAATAACTAGACGACACCTGGCACATCGGTCACGGGGCGTTACACATCATGCACAACCCCGATGACAAGCCAAGCAATTGTTTCATACTTTAGTAATCTCAAACCTATAAACTTTCACCCAATGGGCTATGGAGATGCCCACCGATTGATGTTAATGCAAGGAGTAGGGATTGCCATGCAACAGATGCACTAGATCTAGAAATGTATGAAAGCTCAACAAAAGAAAGTAGTGGGTGTGCATCCAACTTGCTTCTTCATGAAGACCTAGGGAACTTGAGGAGGACTATTGTTCGAATATACAAGCCAAGTTCTATAATGAAAAATTCCCACTAGTATATGAAAGTGATAACATGAGAGACTCTCTACTATGAAGATCATGGTGCTACTTTGAAGCACAGTGTGGTAAAAGGATAGTAACATTGTCCCTTCTCTCTTTTTCTCTCATTTTTTTGGGCCTTCTCTTTTTTATGGCGTTTCTCTTTTCTTGGGGGCCTTCTCTTTTTTATGGCCTTTCTCTTTCTTTTTTTATTTATTTATTCCTCACTTGGGACAATGCTCTAATAATGACGATCATCACACTTCTATTTATTTACAACTCAATGATTACAACTCGATACTAGAACAAAGATGACTCTATGTGAATGCCTTCGGCGGTGTAACAGGATATGCAATGAACCAAGAGTGACATGTATGAAAGAATTATGAATGGTGGCTTTGCCACAAATAATATGTCAACTACATGATCATGCTAAGCAATATGACAATGATGAATGTGTCATGATGAACGGAATGATGGAAAGTTGCATGGCAATATATCTCGGAATGGCTATGGAAATGCCATAATAGGTAGGTATGGTGGCTGTTTTGAGGAATATATAAGGAGGTTTATGTGTGAAAGAGTGTATCATATCACCGGGTTTGGATGCACCGGCGAAGTTTGCGCCAACTCACAATGTGAGAAAGGGCAATGCACGGTACCGAAGAGGCTAGCAAGGATGGAAGGGTGAGAGTGCGTATGATCCATGGACTAAACATTAGTCATAAAGAACTCACATAATTATTGCAAAAATGTACAAGTCATCAAAAACCTTGGCACTACACGCATGCTCCTTGGGGGATATATTGGTAGGAAAATACCATCGCTCGTCCCCGACTGCCACTCATAAGGAAGACAATCAAATAACACCTCATGTTTCAAATTTGTTGCATAACGTTTACCATACGTGTATGCTACGGGACTTGCAAACCTCAACACAAGTATTTCTCAATTTCACAACTACTCAACTAGCATGACTTCGAAATTATTACCTCCATATCTCAAAACAATCATCAAGCATCAAACTTTTCTTAGTATTCAACACACTCATAAGAAAGTTTTATTATTAATCTTGCATACCAAGCATATTAGGATTTTAAGAAAATTACCATGCTATTAAGACTCTCAAAATAACCTAAGTTAAGCATGAGAGATCAATAGTTTCTATAAAACAAATCCACCACCATGCTCTAAAAGATATAAGTGAAGCACTAGAGCAAAACTATAAAGCTAAAAAGATGTAAGTGAAGCACATAGAGTATTCTATAAAATTCCAAATCATGTATGGCTCTCTCAAAATGTGTGTACAGCAAGGATGATTATGGTAGACTAACAATCAAAGACTCAAATCATAAAAGACGCTCCAAGCAAAACACATATCATGTGGTGAATAAAAATATAGCTCCAAGTAAAGTTACCGATACAAGTAGACGAAAGAGGGGATGCCTTCCGGGGCATCCCCAAGCTTTGGCTTTTAGGTGTCCTTAGATTATCTTGGGGGTGCCATGGGAATCCCAACCTTAGGTTCTTGCCACTTCTTGTTCCATAATCCATCAAATCTTTACCCAAAACTTGAAAACTTCACAACACAAAACTTAAAGTAGAAAATCTTGTGAGCTCCGTTAGCGAAATAAAACAAAAGACCACTTCAAGGTACTCTAATGAACTCATTCCATATTTATATTGGTGTTATACCTACTGTATTCCAAGTTCTCTATGTATTTTAAACTATTTTACTAGCCATAGATTCATCAAAATAAGCAAACAACACACGAAAAACAGAATCTGTCAAAAACAGAACAGTCTGTAGTAATCTGTAGCTAGAGCAAGATCTGGAACCCCAAAAATTCTAAAATAAATTTCTGGACGTGAGGAATTTATATACTAATCATCTGCAAAAATAATTAGCTAAATATCACTTTCCAAATAAAAATGAGAGCAGTTCTCGTGAGTGCTACAGTTTCTGTTTTTTACAGCAAGTTCAATCAAGACTTTCCCCATGTCTTCCCAAAGGTTCTACTTGGCACAAACACTAATTAAACACAAAAACCACAACCAAAACAGAGGCTAAATAATTTATTTGTTACTAAACAGGAGCAAAAATAAAGGAATAAAAACAAAATCGGGTTGCCTCCCAACAAGCGCTATCGTTTAAGGCCCCTAGCTAGGCATAACAAGCATGATAGGTATTGCCATCTTTGGTAGGCAGTCCATAAGTGGCTCTCATGATAGATTCATATGGTAATTTTATTTTCTTTCTAGGAAATTGTTCCATGCCCTTTTTAATGGAAATTGAAATCTAATATTCCCTTCCTTCATATCAATAATTGCACCAACCGTTCTAAGGAAAGGTCTGCCAAGAATAATAGGGCAAGAAGGATATCAATATATATCAAGAACGATGAAATATACGGGCACATAATTCCTATTTTCAACAATAAGAACATCATTAATTCTTCTGATAGGTTTCTTAATAGTGGAATCCGCAAGATGCAAGTTTAGAGAGCAATCATCAAAATCACGGAAATCTAGTAAATCACACAAAGTTTTGGGAATAGTAGATACAGTAGCACCCAAATCAGACAAAGCATAAAACTCACAAATTTTAATTTTAATATTAATGGTTGGTTACCACTCATCATAAAGTTTTCTAGGGATAGAAACTTACAATTCAAGTTTTTCTTCATAAGATTGCATCAAGGCATCAACGATATGTTTAGTAAACGCTTTATTTTGACTATAAGCGTGAGGAGATTTTAGCACAAATTGCAACAAGTAAATACAATCAATCAAAGAGAAATTTTCAAAGTTAAATGCATTGAAATCCATAATAGTGGGTTTAGCAACATCTAGGTTTTAATTTCTTCAATCCCACTTTTATCAAATTTAGCATCAAGATCAACAAATTCTGAATTCTTTGAACGCCTTCTAGGTAATGGTGGATCATATTCAGTCCCATCATTATCAAGATTCATATTGCAAAACAAAGATTAATAGGGGACACATCAATAACTTTTAGATCTTCATCATTATTTTCATAGGAACTAGAAGAACACGCTTTTATAAAGGCATCTTTCTTAGCACGCATCCTAGCGGTTCTTTCTTTGCACTCGTCAATGGAAATTATCATGGATTTGAGAGACTCATTGATATCATGCTTAGGTGGAATAGGTTCTTTAATATTAGATTCAAATAATCAACATCAAGAGCAATTCTATCAACGTTCCTAGCGAAATCATCAATCTTAAGCAATTTTTCTTCAATCATAGCATTAAAATTCTTTTGCGAAGAAATAAATTCTTTAATATTAGATTCAAAATCAGATAGAATCTTATTATAATTTCCATAAGAATTGTTGTAGGAATTACCATAATTATTAGAGGGATTACTAGGATAAGGCCTAGGATTGAAATTTCCTCTATACGCGTTGTTACCAAAATTGTTCCTACCAACAAAATTCACATCTATAGATTCATTATTATTCCAAATCAAAGTAGACAAGGGCACATCATTAGGATCAGAAGAAACACTCTTATTAGCAAATAATTTCATAAGTTCGTCCATCTTTCACTCAAAACATTAATTTCTTCTATCGCATGCACCTTTTTAGTAGATCTTTGAGTATGCCATTGAGAATAATTAACCATAATATTATCTAGGAGTTTAGTAGCTTCTCGTAAAGTGATTTCCATAAAAGTGCCTCCCGCGGACGAATCTAAAAGATTTCTAGAAGCAAAATTCAATCCGGCATAAAAATTCTGAACAATCATCCACAAATTTAAACCATGAGTAGGGCAATTACGTATCATTAATTTCATTCTCTCCCAAGCTTGTGCAACATTTTCATGATCAAGTTGTTTAAAATTCATAATATCGTTTCTAAGAGAGATGATCTTAGCGGGAGGAAATTTTTTATAGATAAAAGCATCTTTGCACTTGTTCCATGAATCAATACTATTTTTAGGAAAAGACGAAAACCAAGCTTTAGCACGATCTCTAAGCAAAAAAGGGAATAGCTTGAATTTAACAATATCATTATCGATATCTTTCTTCTTTCGCATGTTACACAAATCAACGAAGCTATTAAGATGGGTAGCGGCATCTGAACTAGGAAGGCCGGAGAACGGATCTTTCATGACAAGATTCAACAAAGCAGTATTAATTTCACAAGATTCAGGATCCGTAAGAGGATCAATCGGAGTGCTAAGGAAATCATTATTATTGGTATTGGTGAAATCACACAATTTAGTATTATCTTGAGCCATCGCGACAAAAAAGCAAACTAACACATGAGCAAACAAAAAGCAAACGGGCAAAAAGGCAAACGGAGAAAGAGATGGAGGATAGAGAGAGAGAGAGAGGGCTAATAAAACGGCAATGGTGAAGTGGGGGAGATGAAAATGAGAGGCAAATGGAAAATAATGTAATGTGGGAGATGGGGATTGTGATGGGTACTTGGTATGTTGACTTTTGCGTAGACTCCTCGGCAACGGCGCCAGGAATTCTTCTTGCTGCCTCTTGAGCACTGCGTTGGATTTCCCTAAAGAGGAAGCGATGATGCAGCAAAGTAGCGTAAGTATTTTCCTCAGTTTTTGAGAACCAAGGTATCAATCCAGTAGGAGGCTACGCTCGAGTCCCTTGTACCTACACAAAAACAATAGCTCAATGCAACCAACGCGCTTAGGGGTTGTCAATCCCTTCACGGTCACTTACGAAAGTGAGATCTGATAGAGATGATAAATAATATTTTTGGTATTTTTGGTATAAAGGTGCAAAATAAATAAAGTAAAAGCAAAGCAATAATAAAGTGATGGAGATTGATATGATGAGAAAGAGACACGGGGGCCATAGGTTTCACTAGTGGCTTCTCTCAAGAGCATAAGTATTCTACGGTGGGTGAAGAAATTATTGTTGAGAAATTGACAGAATTGATCATAGTTATGAGAATGTCTAGGTATGATCATGTATATAGGCATCACGTCCGAGACAAGTAGACCGAAACGATTCTGCATCTACTACTATTACTCCACTCATCGACCGCTATCCAGAATGCATCTAGAGTATTAAGTTAAAAACAGAGTAACGCCTTAAGCAAGATGACATGATGTAGAGGGATAATTTCATGCAATATGAAAAAACCCCATCTTGTTATCCTCGATGGCAACAATACAATACGTGCCTTGCTGCCCCTTCTGTCACTAGGAAAGGACACCGCAAGATTGAACCCAAAGCTAAGAACTTCTCCCATGGCAAGAACAACCAATCTAGTAGGCCAAACCAAACTGATAATTCGAAGAGACTTGTAAAGCTAACCAATCATACATAAAATAATTCAAAGAAGATTCAAATATTATTCATAGATAGACTTGATCATAAACCCACAATTCATTGGACTCAACAAACACACCACAAAAAGAAGATTACATCGAATAGATTTCCTCAAGAGAGGGGGAGAACATTGTATTGAGACCCAAAAAGAGAGAAGAAGCCATCTAGCTACTAGCTATGGACCTGTAGGTCTAAAGTAAACTACTCACACTTCATCGAAGGGGGCTTGGATGATGATGTAGAAGCCCTCCGTGATCGATGCCCCCTCCGGCGGAGCTGCGGAACAGTCCCCAAGATGGGATCTCGTGGATACAGAAAGTTGCGGTGGTGAAATTAGGTTTTTGGCTCCGTCCCCGATCGTTTGGGGGTACATGGATATATATATAGGAGGAAGAAGTACGTCGGTGGAGCTTCAAGGGGCCCACGAGGCAGGGGGCGCGCCCTAGGAGGGGCGCCCCTACCCTTGTGACCACCTCGTGGCTTCCTTGACGGAGGGTCCAAGTCTCCTGGATCTTATCTGATGAGAAAATCACATTTCCGAAGGTTTCATTCCGTTTGGACTCCGTTTGATATTCCTTTTTTCGAAACCCTAAAACAGGCAAAAAACAGCAATTCTGGCTGGGCCTCCGGTTAATAGGTTAGTCCCAAAAATAATATAAAAGTGGAAAATAAAGCCCAATAATGTCTAAAATAGTAGATAATATAGCACGGAGCAATCAAAAATTATAGATACGTTGGAGATGTATCATTACTCCGGACTCGCTTGACGGTGTCCGGGGGCTGTATCGCCGAATTGGCGGTTTGCCATAAAAGGTTGCTTTGTGCTTCTACTGCGAGGGCCGCAATGTGTTCTTCCGTGCGGAGCGAGCGTTATGTGTTTCCATTGACTATTATGAACCCCCTAGGTCCTGGCATCTTGAGCTTGAGGTATGCATAATGCGGTACCACATTGAATTTTGCAAATGCGGTTTGCCCGAGCAGTGCGTGATAGCCACTACAGAACGGGATGATATCGAAGATTAACTCCTCGCTTCGGAAGTTGTCCGGAGATCCGAAGACCACTTCCAGTGTGATTGAGCCTGTGCATCGGGCCTCTACACCTGGGATGACGCCCTTAAAGGTGGTTTTGGTGGGTTTGATCCTCAAGGGATCTATACCCATTTTGCGCATTGTATCCTGATAGAGCAGGTTCAGGCTGCTACCGCCGTCCATAAGGACTCGAGTGAGGTGAAATCCGTCGATGATGGGGTCTAGGACCAATGCGGCGGATCCGCCATGACGGATACTAGTGGGTTGGTCCCTGCGATCCAAGGTGATCGGACAAGAGGACCATGGGTTGAACTTTGGGGCGACGGGCTCCATCGCATAGACGTCCCTTAGTGCATGCTTCCGTTCCCTCTTAGGAATGTGGGTTGCGTATATCATGTTCACCATCTTCACTTGTGGGGGGAACCTCTTCTGTCCTCCCGTGTTCGGCGGCCGGGGCTCCTCCTCGTCATCACTATGCAGCCCCTTGTCCTTGTTTTCGGCATTCAACTTGCCCGCCTGCTTGAACACCCAACATTATCTGTTGTTGTGATTGGCTAGCTTATCAGGGGTGCCGTGGATTTGACACGAGTGATCGAGTATGCGATCCAAACTGGACGGGCCCGGAGTACTTCTTTTGACTGCCATATCATCGGTGCTATCGCCGTTCTTGCGGTGCCAAGCTTTTAAATCTAGGCCGATACGCCCGATATATAGGCCGATATATCACTTTTGTGGCGCTACCGATATGAACATAACATATCATTTGGTAAATATCATTTTCCAACATATCACCCGATATGGACCGAAATATTGACCGATATGGCCGATATCTAGCCTGATATGTCCACCGATATAGAATGATACGTAGATGACAACAATTCTTTATTAGAAAGCAGTGAAATAAGATTACGCATTTACAACTTCATTATATATTATCAAAGTCATGCACAATGTTTCATACAAATTCATATATATCGCATTGTTTTTAGGATTTTCTGAATCTTTCCTTAATATTTTCTTAATCAATAAGATAATAAACTAGGAATCTAAAAGTTTTATGTTAAAGCATTGACATCATACATTTTCCTTTACTAAAAATAAATGTTTTCAACAACAATAATGAAAAAGAAACTAGACATATTTTCTCCGATATATCTACAGATCATCCGATATATCACCCGATATCCGACATCCGATATGTCGAAGCCAAACTGATACGAACCCGATATCCGATATTTTGAAGCTTGTGCGGCGCTTGTGTCTGTTACGACGTGGTCTGCCGTCAGCATCTTTAGTATCCGAATTGCCCGGATTCCTTGATGTGTTGTTGCTGCGAGCCAGCCAGCTATCCTCGCTCACGCAAAAGCGGGTCATGAGTGTCGTGAGGGCTGCCATCGACTTCGGCTTCTCCTGGCCGAGGTGCCAGGCGAGCCACTCGTCACGGATGTTATGCTTGAATGCCGCTAAGGCCTCTGCGTCCGGACAGTCGACAATTTGGTTTTTCATAGTTAGGAACTGTGTCCAGAATTGCCTGACCGATTCCCCTGGCTGCTGAGTTATATGGCTCAAGTCATCATCATCTGGTGCTCGCACATAAGTGCCCTGGAAGTTGTCAAGGAATGCTGCTTCCAAATACTCCCAACTGCCGACGGAGTCTGCTGGCAAGCTATTCAGCCAATGCCAAGCTGGTCCTTTAAGTTTTAGTGGGAGGTACTTGATGGCATGCAGATAATCACCGCGAGCCATGTGGATGTGGAGGAGGAAATCCTCAATCCATACAGCGAGATCTGTTGTACCATCATACGATTCGATATTTATGGGTTTAAAACCCTCTGAGAATTCGTGATTCATAACTTCATCACTGAAGCATAGGGGGTGTGCGGCGCCTCTGTGCCAGGCTGTATCACGACGCAGTTCATATGAGTCTTGTCTACTATATTCGGCCCGGCCAGATTTACTTTTAGTGTATCCGGCGTGACGGTCATCGTCGTGTGTTGGTGCACGCCCCCGTGATCCGTAGATCGATCTTGCATGTTTTGCCTTGTTTTCCAATATGTCTCGCAGGTCCCGTGTGTTGCCCCGGGCCTTCGTATTTTTGTTTGATTGGCGGCGGGGTGCGGGCTGGACTTCGGGCTAAAATGCCTCTCTGTCTCGGCCACGAGGTGGCCCGTCAGCCGCATCATACGCTGGTGATGTGGGTTTCAATGCTTCCTCCTCGAGGTGAAGTAGCAACCTGCGCTTTGGATAACTCTTGGTTGGGTGCTCGAGTTTGTATTCCTCGGCCGCAAGGACTTTGGTCCATCTGTCTGCTAGCAAATCTTGATAGCTCGGAGCTGTTGTTGCTTTTTCTTCAAGCTATTTGTTGTGGCTATAAGCCGGCGCTTGAAGCGCTCCTGCTCGATGGGATCCTCAGGCATGATTAATTCTTCGTCGCCGAGGCTCGCCTCGTCTTCGGAGAGAGGCATGTAATTTTCCTCCTTCGATTCTCCATCTGCTGCCCACTCTGGAGGGCTAGCTTATTCACCCTGCCGCTCTAAATCGTGCTGGAGGGGATTGTTGTCTTCAGCACTATCCGGAGTGTTATTGTCTCTTGTGCCGGAATCACTACTTTTGCTATGGCGGGATTTAGAGCGGCGCCGCTGACGTTGGTGCTTGGGTTGCTTCTTGGAGGGGTCATCCTCCGTTGTCTCGTCGCCATTGCCTTCTTTGGGGGTGTCCACCATGTATATATCATATGATGAGGTGGCGGTCTAGCGCCCTGTGGGCGGTGGTTCCTGTTCGTCTCCTGCATCGCCGTCCATACCGTCGATGTCTTCGGAGTCGAAGTCGAGCATGTCGGTTAAATCGTCGACAGTGGCTACTAAGTGGGTGGTGGGTGGGGAGCGAATTTCTTCGTCGTCCGAATCCCATTCTAGCCGGACATAGTTCGGCCAAGGTTCTCCTGACAAGGAGAGAGACCTTAATGAATTTAGCACGTCTCCGAAAGGTGAGTGCTGAAAGATATCCGCGGAGGTGAACTCCATGATTGGGGCCAAATCGGATTCGATAGGCATGGACACAGGCGGCTCGGAGTCCGTGGCCGTAGATGAATCCAATGGTTCGGCAACACAGCTCTTGTAACGGGTGAAGTCAGTATCCTCCTTTATCGCCGCTGAGAGTGCGGCCTCCATGGTGGGGTCTATCCACCCATCCTCGGATGGTGCAATTTTCTCCGGATTGAAGGCAGAGTAGTTGCAGGTGTGATTTCCCGAACACTATCCGATGGCAGAGTTACGTCATGCTTGTCGTGATTGTGCAGCGCACTTGACATGGGCTCGAATCCGTCGAAGATCAAGTCTCCGCGAATGTCGGTAGTGTAGTTTAAGTTTCCGAACCTGACCTGGTGGCCAGGGGCGTAGCTCTTGATCTGCTCCAGATGGCCAAGCGAGTTGGCCCGCAGTGCGTAGCCGCCGAATACGAAGATCTGTCCGTGGAGGAAAACCTCACCCTGGACCGCATCGTTACCGATGATCGAAGGAGACATCAAGCCTTACGATGACGGCACAGTGAAACTCTCAATGAAAGCACCAATGCCGGTGTCAAAACCAACGGATCTCGGGTAGGGGGTCCTGAACTGTGCGTCTAAGGCGGATGGTAACAGGAGGAGGGGGACATGATGTTTACCCAGGTTTGGTCCCTCTTGATGGAGGTAATACCCTACGTCCTACTTGATTGATCTTGATGATATGAGTATTACAAGATTTGATCTACCATGAGATCGTAGAGGCTAAACCCTAGAAGCTAGCCTATGGTATGATTGTTGTTGTCCTACGGACTAAACCCTCCGGTTTATATAGACACCGAAGGAGGCTAGGGTTACACCGAAGGAGATCTACATATCCGTATTGCCAAGCTTGCCTTCCACACCAAGGAAAGTCCCATCCGGACACAGGACGAAGTCTTCAATCTTGTATCTTCATAGTCCAATAGTCCAGTCAAAGGATATAGTCCGGCTGTCCGGAAACCCCCTAATCCAGGATTCCCTCAGCGATTGTAAGCCGACTCTTTATCCCTTTCTTATTTAGTACATGGGATGTGTAAAGATTACCCCTCTTGCGACATGCCTACCGTGCGGCTATGCCTCTAAGTGATGCCCCGACACATGGGAGATATAGCCGCATTGTGGGTGTTACAAGTTGGTAATCAGTGCCATCCCCGACTTAGGAGCCCCCTGCTTGATCGAATCGTTGTGTTGAGTCTAGAACAAAATGTTTTGAGTCTTAGGACTATATATATCGGAGAGTAGGATTCTTTTTACTCCCCAGTCCCTTCATCGCTCTGGTGAGGCCTCCTGACGTAGAAGTTTTGACTCTCCTCTCCTCAAATTTCACGATTTTTTTAGGACCACGCGGGTATCTTGGAATCGTTCCGATGGTTTTGTGACAAGAACATTGTTCTTGGTGCCTCCTGACATTTAGGGGTTGTGACAGTGTCCCGAGGAGTTGAGCTCCGAGGTGTTCTCGTCACAATTTTATCGTTGCAATTCTGGAATACCTGAGTTTCGCCGACATCGAAAATCTCTTTTATGCAGTTGTTGGTGAGATAACCTCGACGCCACCTAGTACTGGGGCGGGAGTATGGGAGTATTTTTGTAACTCGTATAACGGATGCTTTTCGAAGGTTGAGGTAAATGATTTCCGAAGGTTTCTTGGTTATGTGTTGAAGGATGGATATAGATGGATGTAGGAATTGTTAGTTTGGGTGAGGTATTATGCTTCCCATGTATCCCCAATACCTGATTGCATAACCAGAAAGTTTCGGGAGTTTATTAGTGGGAATTCAAGTAGCTCCTAGAATATCTTTCCAACACACACATGATACGACATGGGGTCTATCTTATGTTTGTTTTTGGCTTATTTTCTAAGCCAATCCTTTGTTTTGTTTTGATTTGTGGTATTCGAGTTGCTTCAATGTCAAGTGTTGATTCCATACCTTTCCTAAGCGGTGTTCTCATACTCCTATGTGAATACCAATCCTTCATGATAATCAAGATTGTCATGTCAATCATTTTCAATCGGCGTGTTTTCTCTTCAAGTGGATCCGGTCATTTCAACTTTCGCAAGGTCAACTCTAAGTATTCTCTATGGTGTTTGTTTCATTCCTCCCAAGTTGTCTTTGTTTTTCCCGCCCTCCCTTTTCCTTCAAGGACTCAGATTTCTGAATCAAGTATCCATCTTATGGATGTGAAGTTTCTTCATTCTTTCCTCAATGTTATTATCCGGTGATTCTCATGAAGATACTAAGGTAGCCTCAAGTTTGTCACTCTTCACTCATTTTCTTCTTCGGTGGATTTAATTCAAGCTTTGTCGATCATATCCTTTGCTCAGTTCTAATGCTTTCTAATTCTGATGCACCTCTTAATCATCCACTTCTAGCTATTAAATTGTTCCGGAGTGCTCAAGATATCTCAAAGATTCATGTTTCCACTCTGCATTCGTTCAACCTGTTCCGAGGGTGTCATCTCGTTCAAGCAATTTAATTCAACCGGTGCAATCTCTCTATTTTCCCAGGATCTTACCTAACTCTTCTAATTTTCCCGGAGTTATTCTCAAATTCATTTCAAAGTTTGACATAAGATTGAATTATCATCAGTATAATGTCTTTCACCAAGATCTTTCAAATTCTTTTCATCATTGGGTCAATCTTTCTATTCTTCATTCCGGAGTGCCTAAAAATTCATGATGGCGTTTCTCGTCGTCATTCTCAGATTTTGAAGACCGAAGAAGTGCTCCTCTTAAATCCTTACCCGTTCTTTCAAAGATTCGTGATTCAAGATTGATGCCATCCTCTTATAGTTGTTTTCGATTGTGAGAATTCTTTTCAACCATCTGAAGCAATTCAGGGGTCTTTTCAGTTTGATTCTCTGGAGCCCATCATCTCAGAATTATTCATTCCAGCTTTTAGCTCTCGGTCTCCGAAATCTTACCGGTGCATCGCTCAAACATCCTCTAATCAGTTCATGATCTCTTCGTTCACTTGTATCTAAATTCTCTCAAGCATCTTCATTCATTTGATAATTCTTTCCGGTGTTTCTTTATCTTTTGTTCATTCATTTTCTATTCTTACATTGGTTCTTCCAAGATTCTTCTTCCTTTGTTTATCATATCAATTTATTCGTTGTTTCAATCCTACCGGTGGTTCGTTGAAGACTTTCTCAAGATTACGCTATAACACTGCTAAATCCTTTCCAATGAGAATAAGTAGTATGTCAAATCCGTTGCTTGTCATCAATTTAATTGATGAAGGATAAGCATAATCTAATTCTTATTCTTGTTTAATCCAAGTGATTAATTCCTAATTCCGGTGTTCTCATGAATGGTAAACATGGTCGTTCTTCAAAGTTTTAATTCATTCTCTAAGTCTTCTTCAAGATTTTCCTTGGAGGAGCTCAAGTATTCTTCATCTTGCATTTCCAAGTTCAATCCTTTTTGCCTTATCTTTCAAGGTGGTGTTATGTCACTCTTTACAATTTTCCTTCGTGTTTCATGATTCACAAGTTGTCAGGAATGAGATATCTCAATCCATCATTTTCTCTTCGCTCAAGACATATTTTCAACCCATCAATCTCTTTATTGGATTTATCTTGGATTATATTTCACCTAAAGCTTTCCCTAAAGATTGGTGCTATTTATGGTGCTTATAAATGACCCATGTTCTTCATTTATCCTTCCGGTGAAATAAGCTTCTCAGTACCTTGTTGATATCAATCCAATCTTTTGTTTCCGTAGTGGCAGATTTTTTACTCAATTTTGAGAAGTTTTCCTTAAGCCCACAACAAGCTTACTCTTTTCATTGTTGGATTTCCAACAACTCCATTCGACCCTTCTTCGTAAGGATGCTTTTCCAATTTAATTGTGGGGGAGGATGTTTTCTCTTCTCCATTCTTTTCATTCCATTCTCGCATTTCTTTCGGAGGCTTTGTGATGTTACACTCTTCGACCCATCATCCCATTTTGTCAAGATCATGTTCAATTCCTTCCATTTACAGTTGGAGTGCTGTCCAAATTATATCATTCTTATTCCTTCTCTATCTTGTGTTAACCGGAGTGTTGTCGTAATTTATTTGTTCTTGTTCCTTGTACATCTTGTTTCAACCGGAGTGCTTGCATGTACTTCTTGTACATTGCAACCCTTTTTCTTATGTCTTTCAACCTACAAGGTTCTAGTAATGTTCCTTGCTCCTCTTTTCTAACAGAGTGTCTTCAACATTATTCATCCTCGTTGCATTCTTTCTTTCAATTTGTTCAACCTTGCAAGGTTCTTTGGTTTCACTCGTTTGTCAAAGAAGCAACTTAGTTTTACCTCTTCTCTTCCTCTTCCGTTTCCCTCTGGTGCCATCCTAGATCTCGGGACGAGATCCTCTTGTAGTGGTGGAGCGTTGTGACGCCCCGAGACCGACGCACCAGGTGTCTTCCAGTTATTCGCTATTGTTGCCTTGTCTTTCGCTTGTGTGTTGCATCTTGCCATGCATCATCCGCATTGCATCATTATGTTTATAAAACTTGCATCCGCCCAGGTCTCCCCGTTCTTTCCGTTGTCCGTTCTGAGCCCAGAAACACTTGCATGCGCCCGCGGCATGTCCGAAATAATATTTTATAAGTGGTCCGAAAATGTTCTCAGAATGGGTTGAAAGTTGGCGTGCGGTGTTTTTATGTTGTCAATGGCCGCCTGCCAAATTTCATCGCGTTCGGAGTCCATTTGATGCCCCAACGGATAACTATAGCGACAGTATAGTCGGTCTTACGTTGGATGTTTTCGGTCTTCGGAAACTGTTGTCGGGCTGCAATTCTCTTCTCTCCTCTCAATCCATGGCCCTCTATAGAGCCCAGTAGACTCAACCTACCCCTTCTTGCGTCCGGAGCCGTCCGATGGAGACCGCACGGTCCAAAAACCCCTCCTAACCCCTCAAACCCTAACCCTGTCTATAAAAGGAAGCCTCCCCTTCCATTTTTGGCAGCAGACAACTCCCTCCTCAAAATCAGCGCGTTGCCAGCCTCCTCCCACCTCCACCTCGCATTCCGCGGCAGCCTAACCCACCGCCGCCACTTGGCACTGCCCCAGCGGGCGAGCCGCCACTTGAACCTGTCGTCGCCGCCGCCTAGGCCAGTGGAAGCGCGCCATGTGCCCCTGCTAGCGCCTCCCTCCTCCCACCTCACGCCGGCCCACCCGACACAGATCGGGGCCCGCTCGAGCCCATATGGGCTCGGACCAGCCCGCATCGCCGCCCGCAGCCTCAGGAGCCCCGCTCCCCTCGAGCTTCCTCGCCACCAACCCTCGCGCGACGCCTTCTGCCGTCGTTCGCTGCTCCGGCAGGTCATCGGAGTCCACTGTCGCCGGCAACCAGTCGCACTGCCATTCTCCACCTCCTTCTCCAAGCCTTCCTTTCCTCTCTCTCTCATTGTGCCTCACCGCCATGAGCACAGCTGTTGGAGCTTCGCCGCAACCGATCTGGTAGGAGTCGCCGTCCTCGTCCTAGATCCGGCTGGAGCTCACCCGCCGGCCCCGGATCCGACCTCCGGCGCCGTCCCCGTTTCCCCTCGACCACGCCGTGCGTGCCTACCTCGCGCCGCCACTGCCGACATGGCTCTACTTGAGGTCAAGCAGAGCAACCGCGCAGTCGTGCCCATTGACCCCGTTGTCCACATGGACCACGGCCTGTAAGTTCTCGCGGGCCCCGTGCTGCTCGGCCCACCGCGTGCGTTGACCGCAGTCTGCCAAGGCCCAGCACACCTCCGGCTCAGGCGCCCCCTCTCCACCAGCAGGCCAAATCTGGCCCGAGGTGAGATGCGCACAGAAGCCAACTTGTGTGCAGCGCGTGCAGTAGCTGGCCCAGTTCTAGCAGTTTTGGCCCATGTAGTGTTTTTTCATGTCTACGATTTTAGCTATTTATCCCGAATTGCCAGTTTTGCAGAAAAGCCCTCTTACTTCATTCATTTAATAACTCTCAAGAAGTGCATCCAAATTAAATAAACCTTATATGAAAAATGCTTAGAATTTTGTGTAGATTCATAATGCCCAACTTTCAACCATGTTTGAAATGTTTAACTTGCTGTTTGCATTAATTTGCTCATATGCGAAGTTAAAAATGCTTTAATTCATTACTAAATAACCGTAGCTCCAAATTTAGTAAACTTTATATGTAAATGGGGTGGATTAATGCCTAGTTTAACATGGTGGAATCACTTTGCATGTTTAATAACTCTAAAATATGGTGTAGGGAAGAACATTACCAAATCCATAAATATGCACATGAGGATTTTTTGTACTTGTTGCTTGTTGTTCTGGCCTCATTTAAACTTGCCTAGATAGGTAGTTTTACTTTGCTTTACCTCTTGCCATGTTAATAAACATTTTTTTCTTGAGTAATTAAACATGAGAGAACTAAATAAGTCAGGTGGTGTTTCGTCAATATGCAACTCCGTTGCATATTGAGCTCCACTTAATTTGAAGGATTGTTTGTGCATTTTGCCATGCCATGCCCCATCAAACCGGACATGCATCATAATTGGTTGTGCATCATGCCATGTTTATGTGAGGGTTATTTACTATGTTGCTTGCTTCTTTCCGGGTTGTTTCCCTTGTTAGCTTCGGTGTCATTCCGGAGTTGTGAGGATTCGTTCGACTATGTCCGCTTGTCTTCTTCATGGACTCGTTCTTCTTCCTTGCTGGATCTCAGGCAAGATGACCATACCCTCGAAATAACTTCTATCTTTTCTTGCTAGTTGCTCACTCTATTGATATGCCCTGCTACCTACCACTTTCTTTATCATGCCTCCCATATTGCCATGTCAAGCCTCTAACCCACCTTTCCTAGCAAACCGTTGTTTGGCTATGTTACCGCTTTTGCTCATCCCCTCTTATAGTGTTGCTAGTTACAGGTAAAGATGAAGTTTGTTCCATGTTTGGAACATGGATATGTTGGGATATCACAATACCTCTTATTTAATTAATGGATTTATATATACTTGGTAATGGGTGGAAGGCTCGGCCTTATGCCTGGTGTTTTGTTCCACTCTTGCCGCCCTAGTTTCCGTCATACCGGTGTTATGTTCCTTGATTTTGCATTCCTTACGTGGTTGGGTGTTATGGGAACCCCTTGACAGTTCGCTTTGAATAAAATTCCTCCAGCAAGGCCCAACCTTGGTTTTACATTTGACTCACCACCACCTACTTTTCCCTTGGGAGTCGCGCTCCCAAGGGTCATCTTTATTTTAATCCCCCCTCGGTCCATTGCTTTTCTAAGTGTTGGTCCGAACCAAAGCACCGTGCGGGACCGTCCCTTGGCAACTTGGGTTATGTTGGTACCTGTAAGCTTAGCTTATCCGGTGTTGCCTTGAGAACAAGATATGTGCAGCTCCTGTCGGGATGGCGGTACATCAGGCGGTCTTGCTGGTTTTGTTTTACCATTGTCGAAATGTCTTGTAACTGGGATTCCGAGTCTGATCTAGTCTTCCTGGGAGAAGGAATATCCTTCGTTGACCATGAAAGCTTGTGATGGGCTAAGTTGGGTCACCCATGCAGGGTTTGAAATTTTGAAAGCCGTGCCCACGGTTATGGGCAGATGGGAATTTGTAATATCCGGTTGTAGAGAACTTGACACTTAACTTAATGAAAATGAATCAACCGTGTGTAGCCGTGATGGTCTCTTCTCGGCGGGGTCCGGGAAGTGAACACGGTCTCGTGTTATGCTTGAACATAAGTAGTTTCAGGATCACTTCTTGAGCACTATTAGCTTCTCGACCGTGCTTTGCTTCTCTTCTCGCTCTCATTTGCGTAAGTTAGCCACCATATATGCTAGTGATTTCTGCAGCTCCACCCCACTACCCTTTTCCTACCCTTAAGCTTAAATAGTCTTGATCGCGAGGGTGTGAGATTGCTGAGTCCTCGTGACTCACAGATACTTCCAAATAGTTGCAGGTGCCGATGATACCAGTGCAGGTGGCGCGACTGAGCTCAAGTGGGAGCTCGATGAAGATCGTGTTCGGTGTGTTGTTTCGTTTCTAGTTGATCAGTAGTGGAGCCCAGTCGGGATGATCGGGGATCTAGCATTTGGGGTTGTCTTTCTTTATGTTGGTTCCGTAGTCGGACCTTGATTGTATTCTGGATGATGTATGATATAATTACGTATTGTGTTAAGTGGCGATTGTAAGCCGACTCTTTATCACTTTCTAATTCAGTACATGGGATGTGTAAAGATTACCTCTCTTGCGACATGCCTACCATGCGTCTATGCCTCTAAGTCGTGCCCCGACACGTGGGAGATATAACCGCATTGTGGGTATTACAATGTCGCCAAGTTCGGGAACTACCATTCCCCCCTCCCACCTTAATGACGGGCTCACTCTTATTCTACCATGACTAAAGCACCTCGAGCTCGTCGTCGTCTACCTCTCAATCTGTGACATGGAGCACCTACTCCGTGGCTGTACTGCACTCGAGTACCTTAATCTTCAGGCAATCAATGGATTGAGTACCTTCCACATCACCTCTATGACTCTCTGTACTTTTTATGTGTGTTGCTGGTGTGGTAGGAAGACATCACAATATGTGTACCATGGTAAGGATATTGAGGACACACCTGCACTGGAGAGATTACTTGTAGTTTATCAAGAAGGTCCAACAAGAATCAATGACATTCCTGCGCCAAAATTGACAGTGGTGGGCTACTCGTCTAACAAATACTGGGAACTTGTTATTGGATCCACACCCATTCTGGTACAATAGCCGCCTTCTACCTCTCCTTCGACAAATTAACATTATTTCTAATTAAGATGTTTGTTTGTCTATCCTTCAGAAAATGATTCCGACAAGCTTGACCCCTAAACTGCGCATAGTGAAGGTCCTGGCACTAGAACCTATCTGCCCCAACCTGGAGCAAGTTCTCAGTTTCCTAAGATGCTTTCCATGCCTGGAGAAGCTATATATCGAGGTGATGTTCCTTTCCTGTTAAATGTTAACCATAAGGGAATTATATTTGTGACACCCTTTTCCAAGTTTACAATGAAAATGTACTATGATTTCTGAAGGATTCTTTTGGAGGATTTCAGTACATACATTTCCCCCCCATATTGGTTGCTTGATCCATATGGTTACAATCCATGTGCATTTCTCCTTTGGATTCATCTGTAGTAGTTTTCTTAGGGAACTTTTCATCCACTCCAACCTCTTGTGAAGATCGAAGATTGCATGTTAATGCCCATGTTAATCATGTCAGATCGAAGATAGCATATTAGTGCATTTTGCAAATCCTGCAAACCAAATAGGGTTGTAGTACTATTCAAAACAGCATGTACGCACTAACACGTTTTCTTATTTTGCATATAAGATTAGGCCCAGTGGTCGAAATTGTGATATAATATAACAATCACGTCAAATGCCTAGATCTGCATCTCTCAAAAATTACTTTGAACTCCTGTCGAGGGACCTTCCCAGAGATTATATTTGCCAGGTTCTTTGTTATCAGAGCAATGGTGTTGAAGGTAATGAGGTTTGCCCTAAATTTATTTTGCAAAAATGAATGGTTTGTTGATCAGCGCCGGTGCCTGCGACAGAATGGAATTGGCTCCTAAAATGCTGAATTTCATTTTGGAACTTTAGATGACAGGGTAATCAGAAGTCATCATGTCAACCCCATACATGACTTCTCAGTGGCTGACCCCTTTGCAAAAATTGTGAGGTTTCAAAACCAGACTTAGAAGTGGTAATATTAGTTTGAGCGTCTCTGATATCCATGTTCAGCTAACCAGCGCGAGCATTTGCACCTGATGAGCTAAATATTAGTTTGAACCTTGTAATCTTCGAATTTGAGCCATATAACTCTGGAATTTGAACCTTGTAATATTTCGAGCTTTTGTGGTACAATCATTGAAATGGCATCGTATGAGACTCGTATATTGGTAGCACCATTTTGACCTTAGTATGCAATGGTCTTAGATTTTATTAACCATTCTCGAATCTATTTAACTTGTTGATCTCAGAGCACAAAATCCGGATAGCTAACTCGATTGCGATCTTTGACATTATTGCACACATTTGGTTTCTTCCACCGTGTTCCCTTTAGAGTGCAGAATTAATTATCGCACTCGAGTGTCCATCATCACCGTTTTGTGTAACTTTGACCTCATCACCCACAGGTAAACTTATGACCAAAGTCATTCCACAGACTTCATTTTACAAAGCATTTTGCCAATAAACGCCCACGATTTGTTCCTCTTCTAGCCGACGCATGGCCAAACTAGCCGGGGAGTAAGCTTGCTCGGTAAACTGCATGGTAGCACGGGAATAGGCTCACCGACGATACATTTGGCACCTCTTCGAGCCCACGAGTGGTCAAACGAAATGTGTGCGGTGCGGTGTTGTCAAGCGTGCACTAAATCCTCTGCTATGAACGCCGTGACAAGACATGACAATTACAGGCCGGCTGGCCCCCATTTGTTATAGTGTCCATTTAAGGCCTTTGTCTCTTCAACCTTTCGATTGCACCCCACCATTGCACGAAGCACACTCACCATGACAAGTTCTTAGAGGGCATCCTGCTTGGCTCCAAAGGCGCTCCGAGCGGCTGCCGATGACCAGCAGCAGTTCACCATGCATGCCATGGTGGACACCCACCGAAGGTTCACGGAGCTCTCGATGGTGTACACCAACAACCCGGTCTGGATGGAGCACTTCATCCACATCATGGAGCTCTTGCTTGCTGAGGAGAAGTACATGGTGGTCGGGTACGACCTCGAGTACACCCGCGCTCATGTCGGGTCTCATCCCAAGGCCGACGTCGCCCATATGTGCGTGCGCAACCACGTCCTCGTCTACCACTACTGCCTAGCCACAAGGACTTGCGAGTGTTTCACCGGGTTTGTCAACAGCCCCCACTACATTTTTGCTATGGTGGATATCACCAACGATGTCAAGGTGCTAAAGAATTTGGGCATCGCCTGCTAAGATCTTGTGGACATCCAGGGCCAATACAAGATCTAGGGCAGCAAGGAGCATGAGAAGGACTCACTGGTTCACCTCACCGAGGCCATCATCGACCCCTACTATAGAGACATGAAGGATCCCTACATCCAGGACAAGCATGCCTGGCACTCGACCTGGATGGAGAAACTCGCCAGAGCTCACGTCGTGTACGCGTCCAAGGAGGCGTACACGACTTATGACATGTATAGGCGGCTCGTTCACATGAGGAAGTGCCTCCTTCCCCAAAATAGAAAGGGGTCCATCCAGAAGCAGAGCAATGGCAAATGTCGTCGCAATAAGAAGTAGATGATTAGATCCTGGTTTCTCCTAGTTTAGTATGCATGTAATTTCTTACTTTGGTGTGTGGAAATGTTATGTGTGTAGTCACTTGTGTAATTGTATGCTTAATTTGGTTATGCAATGCTGTCTTTTTAAGTATATATGTTGATGTTCTGTAGACAGAGCAAATCACATCGCACACAGACTAAACAATGGAACCCGTCGGTGATGATTTCATCAATCACTGATAATTGTATACTAGCAATCATTTTCTCACAACACACAATGCTTGTTAATAAGAACCGTCTGTGTTGTTATCGGTCTTCCCACACATTTCCAATTACAGACCTGTTTGCCACGTATCACACACATCTTATTAAATTGGACCGTTTCTGTTCTCTTGGCTCAATGCAAATAGTTCATCCGAGTGAACTTTATGCCCTATATCACAACACCTTCATCTCGCTGCCCGTTTTTGTTGTTGCGCCTCATCACAAACAATTCAGCCGAGTGAACTGTATGTTGTACATCACACATGCCTTCATCTGGCAGCCCATTTCTTTTGTTCCTCCTCATCACAAACATTTAATTGAGCTAAACCGTATGTCCATCATCGCCAACGCAACCAAAATCAGAACCGTGTTTGATGCATCCATCATCGCAAACGCTTTGCACCTTTTTTGATGTGTTTTTACACCACCATTTGCGATTATTGCATCGCACACAGTTTTGTCGAAGGTCTCTAATCGTAGGGTTGCGTTAACAGCATCCTGTAGTAGTGAGTTGTCGAGTCACGGGCTCCAACTTGGGCACAACATATCGTCCACTACCTCCAGACTTGAGAACTTCTCGAAGAGCAAGAATAAGCTGAAAGAGTAGCCCAAAGGGCCATTATGTATCAATTTGTCGATGACACGTTATACATAAGGAGGCCCAACAGTGTGAAACTAAAGTGCATTTGTCGGGGAGAAGGGAAGGAAATATTGGCAAAGATACATAAAGGCATGTGTGGCTCTCATATTGGATCAAGAGCCTTGGTTGGGAAAGCTTTCCAGCAAGGTTTTCTATTCGACCTCAGCCCTCCAAGATGCAACTGAGCTAGTAACCAGATGTGAAGCCTGCCAATTCCACTCCAAGAATATCCATTATTCGGCTCATGCTCTCTAGACGATCCCTTTGTCATGGCCATTTTCAGTCAGGGGGCTCTACATATTGGGCCCCTTCCCTCGTGCTATCGGGGGCTTGGAATTCTTGTCCGTGGCAATCGACAAGTTTACAAAGTGGCCGAAGGTGGAGCCCGTGAGGAAGCTGACCGCACAATCAGCAATCAATTTCTTGAAGGGATTGATGTGTAGTTTCGGAGTACCAGCCAGAGTCATCACTGAAAATGGCACCCAACTCACAAGTCGCGCCTTCATGTAATACATTCATACACTCGGAAGCAAGGTCTCATTCGCCTCTATTTCCCATCCCAGAAGCAATGGACAAGTTGAGAGGGCGGACGCTGAAGTGATGCGAGGACTCAAGACAAGAAAATTTGATAGGCTACAAAAGTGTGGCAGGCGATGGATCGGCGAGCTGCCGGTGGTTCTTTCGTCCCTTTGTACGACACCAAATCGAGCTACCAGCCAGACTCCCTTCTCCCTAGTCTATTGGGCAGGAGCAGTGCTCCCCATGGAACTCATATATGGGTCACCTCGAGTATTTCCCTACGATGAAGTAGCGCAAGAACAGCACCAGCATGACGACGTCATGCTATTTGAGGAGAACCGTCTCCGGCCTACCGTACACACTGCCCAATACTAGCAGGCCCTGAGTTGCTATCACAGCTGTAGGGTCCATGCCCGGAGTATTGAGGAAGGTGACCTTGTCCTTAGGCGTGTTCAGTCCACAAAGTGGGAAGGCCCTTACCGCGTAGTACGAGTCACCAGACCTGGCACAGTCCGTCTGGAGACCGAAGATGCCATCGAGGTGCAAAAGTCATTGAATATTTGAGCAGCTTCTTAAGTTATACCCATAGGGCGCGGCTTCCGGGCCCTGTGCCACAGCCACCCTTTTGTACAAGCCTTGTCGATGTTGTATGTAACCCTTTGTACAAAGCCAGGCACAGACCTTGAGCAACAGATAAATAAACGAAGCATTGGGGCCCCCTAAAACTTGCATGAATGCATAACATAACATGAACTTGCCATGAGCATGTAGATGAGATCTTATGTTGCTACTACTTCCCTATACACTAACTGCAGACTCGATCCCGAAAAGAAGAGAAGGGAACAAGTCTACATATCTATCCCCGACAAGCCAAACATATAAGTTCTCTTTTTATCCGTACATGCCTCTGTAAGAAGAAAACTTGTACATAGAGAAAACCTTGTCACCTTCGAAACATTTGTGCTCCCATCCTTTGACCCAAATGTTGCTTCGGTCAGGAAGGTTGTAGTGGGATTTGACAAGAAAAAGGTTGACAAGGAGTCGGTTCTTCGCCATGCTTTTGAAGCTTGGTAGGACTGGCCTCCGCGGCAACAATTGTAACACCCACGATGCGGCTATATATCCCATGTGTCGGAGCACGACTTAGAGGCATAACCGCATTGTAGGCATGTCGCAAGAGGGGTAATCTTTACACATCCCATGTACTGAGTAAGAAAGAGGTACATAGTTGGCTTACAATCGCCACTTCACACAATACACAAATATAGCATTACATCATCCAGAATACAATCAAGGTCCGACTATGGAAACAAAATAAAGACAACCCCAAATGCATAAGATCCCTGATCACCCCAACTAGGCTCCACTACTGATCGTCTGGAAAGGAAACGTAGTAACGTCCTGAGTCCTCGTCGAACTCCCACTTGAGTTCAGTCGCATCCCCTGGAATGACATCATCGGCACCTGCATCTGGTTTTGGAAGTAATCTGTGAGTCACGGGGACTCAGCAATCTCACACCCTCGCGATCAAGAATAATTAAGCTTATGGGTAGGGAAAAGCTATGAGGTGGAGCTGCAGCAAGCACTAGCATATATGGTGGCTAACATAGGCAAAGGAGAGCGAGAAGAGAAGGCAAAGCACGGTCGAGAAGCTACAACGATCAAGAAGTAATCCTAGAACTACTTACGTTCAAGCATAACACGAGACCATGTTCTCTTCCCGGACTCCTCCGAAAAGAGACCATCATAGCTACACACGCTGTTGATTCATTTTAATTAAGTTAATCGTCAGGTTTTCTACAACCGCATATTAACAAATTCCCATTTGCCCATAACCGCGGGCATGGCTTTTGAAAGTTCAAATCCCTGCAGGGGTGTCCTAACTTAGCCCATCACAAGCTCTCAGGGTCAACGAAGTATATTCCTTCTCCCAGGACGGTCCGATCAGACTCGGAATCCCGGTTACAAGACATCCCGACAATGGTAAAACAAGACCAGCAAAGCCGCCCGAATGTACCGACAAATCCCGATAGGAGCTGCACATATCTCGTTCTCAAGGCACACCGGATGGGCAAGACGTCGGGTTGACATAGACCCTGGTTGCCCAGGGGGCGCCGAACATCGCCCAGTTTGGACCAACACTTAGAGAAGCACTGGCTGGGGGGGGGGTTTAAAATAAAGATGACCCTTCAGTTCGCGAAACCCAAGGGAAAAAGGCTATGTGGCAAAAGGTAAAACCAAGGTTGGCCCTTGCTGGAGGAGTTTTATTCAGGGCGAACTGTCAAGGGGTTCCCATTATAACCCAACCGCGTAAGGAACGCAAAAAAAGGAACATAACACCGGTATGATAGAAACTAGGGCGGCAAGAGAGGAAGAAAACACCAGGCATAAGCCCGAGCGTTCCACCCTTTACCAAGTATATAGGTGCATTAAAGTAAACAAGATATAATAAAGATAACATAACAATAATCATGTTCCAACAAGGAACAAACTCCAATCTTCACCTGGAACTAGCAACGCTATAAGAGGGGCTGAGCAAAGCGGTAACATAGCCAAACAATGGTTTGCTAGGACAAGGTGGGTTAGAGGTTTGACATGGTAATACGGGAGGCATGATAAGCATGTGGTAGGTATCGAGGCATAGGCATAGCAATAGAGCGAGCAACTAGCAAGCAAAGATAGAAGTGATTTCGAGGGTATGGTCATCTTGCCTACAAAGTTCTCCGAGTTGACGTAAGCTTGATCCTCTTAAGCGTACTCAACGGGTTCCTCGATCACGTACTCATCTCCCGGCTCTACCCAAAGCAAGAACACAAGCAAAGGGAACCACAATCAACCATGGTGCAATGCGCAAGCAACATGATGCAAAACATGGCATAATATGCAGGATGTAATATGCAATGCACATGCGTGCTCCGGAAGGAAAATATTGAGCCAGGCCTCAACTTGGCAAACCAAGAGCGCCGCTGGAAAGATGAGTTGATTTCGGTCGAAATCGATATAAAGAGCATCGGAATCGGATGCCCGGTTTGCAAATGGCAAGCAAAACAATAATGGCACTAATCTGCGATTAACAGCACGATGCCAACTAGAATGCAACAAGAAAATAAGCTACTGCACTCTAACATAGCAAAAAAACACATGGCAGTGATCTACTCAAGGTGATTGACAAAAGATGAACACCGAGCTACGGCTAAATCACACAATAGCAGGTTCAAACAAGCATGGCAAAAGTGCAAAAGATAACAGGTTCACAGACTTAGTGAAAATAACAACATGCCAGGAATTAACATCGGAAGCAATGTTTAGAGCAAGATAACAACAAGCTACAGGAACATATCATGGCAAAGCAAGGCATGACATGAAACTACTCAATGCATATAACAAAAGTCCCTTACTGACCATAAGCCAAAAAGGATCAGAAGATATGATGGCATCCATGTAAACATAGTAAGTTTCGTCAACAGATTCAGACTTAGCACAAAACTGGACATGGCAAAAACAGATTTGCGTAGGCATGTTTGCGAGCTCGATGCACTAACCACAAGGCATTGTATGACAAACTAAGCATACACCCAGCAAGAAGACATGATCAAGAAGCTAACCATGGCAAGAACAATCTCATAGCATGCATGGATCAACTACAACAACCATGGCAAATTTGAATAACATGTAAACAATCTGCCAGGAATATTTTATAGCAAAAGTAGAGCAATATTGAGTCATGCTAGGGTACTCCATAATTGCAAACAAAAACAGTGATGGATAGAGCATAACAGCATATCAAAATCATCCTTACTGAACATGCTCAAAAGAGGCATGGATCACTCTGTAGCAACATGAATACATGGCATAAAAATAACATCAGGGAAATGACTTAGAAGAATTCTAAGTCCCTGAAATCAGCAACATCACGAGAGCTACTTTGCATGCTTGTGCTAGTCACCACATTGATCACAAAAATACATGGCATACACCCCTGTAAAGATGGCATGGTATAGCCCAAAACACATGTAGGGCTCAAGTTCATAGGAGGCACACATTAATCATGGCAAAAATGACAAATGCCCATAATCTGTTAAGAAACAGAAACTAAAATTTTATGGCACTCTTGCAATAGCATTTAGGGCATCAAGATGGACTCAAACAAGCATGGTGTAATGGAATGAAATGAAGAGCACATCCTAGCGAACAATCTGATATATCACACGCGCAAAACGGAGCTACGGATGATGAGATATGGTGCGATGAACATGCCTATAAAATATGAACATGAAATGACTTAGATGAAAAAAACAGGGGGTCAACCCTAGTGTTCGTCGGCGTGCCTCTTGAGGTTCTCCGGAGATCTCCCTCGCGGTTGCCGAAAAAGGACGCCGGTGGTCGGGGCAGCGAGATACGGGCGGCCCCTCCCCGGATCCGGCCGGAACGGCCACCTGCGACGGCGAGGGATGGCGCGGGAGCGGAGCCCGGTGGTCGTCACGGTGGAGAGGCGGCCGGCGTCGACCTGGAGCAGCAGTGGGGCGGCGGCCGGCGATGGGGGCTCGGGCACGCGGCACGGGAGGAGATGGCGGCAGCGGAGATCGGGCTGGAGGGCGGCGCTGGGCGGTGCGATGGGCTCGGGGGGGCCCGAAGCGGGCCTCGCCGGGCTGCGGCGGCGGGTGGTGGCGGAGGTGCCACGTGGCAGCTGCGGGTTGGTCCGGGCGGCGGTGCGGACACGTCCGGCCATCTCGGACGTGCCCGGCGCCGGTGGGTGGAGAAAACTAGGGTTTGGGACCCGAAAATGAAGGAGGGGTGCACCTATTTATAGCTAGAGGGAGTTTGGAGAATCCAAATGAGGTGCGGTTTTCGGCCACGCGATCGTGATCGAACGACCGAGAGGATGGAGGGGGTTTTGATGGGTTTTGGGCCACTTTGCAGGGGTGTTGGGCTGCAGCACACACAAGGCCTTTACGGTTCCTCGGTTAACCGTTGGAGTATCAAACGAACTCGAAATGGTACGAAACTTGATAGGCGGTCTACCGGTAGTGTACCAAGGCCGCTTGTCATGTCTCGGTCCAATCCGAGAAAGTTTAACAGTCGCACACGAATAGAGGCAAAAAGGGGACGCCTGAGGACGTAGGACTGCCGGAATGCAAAACAGACAACAGGGAAAAATGCTCTAATGCATGAGATGAACACGTATGCAATTGCGATGCACATGATGACATGATATGAGATGAATGACATGGACAAAAAAAAAACGAAGACAAAACCCAACCACGAGGGAATATCATAACTTAGAGCCGAAAATGGCAAGAGTTGGAATACAAATATGGCAAGTTACATACGGGGCGTTACAACGATGGAAGGCAACGGAAAGATAGCTTGCCGAGGAAACTCGTTTACTCAAAAGTATAAAGGTGTTCATCCTTTGCAAGGACATGATACATGTACAATCACCGGACAAGGCTTGTCTTTTTCATTAATATGCCGATAAGCAAGTACGAATCTTATAGAGCACAAACATGGATAAAATAGATTACAAATTTAGACTAAAGTTGGGCGATTGCCTATGTCTTTTAGACTGAAAAACATAAGTGCCCAGTAATCCTTCTCTTGTCCCTCTCCTCCCAGGAACTACAGTGGGAGGCGAAGAGGGCAAAAGGGGTGCCTGGGCAGAAGCCCAGTCTGACCCCGTCAGAACCCACAGGAAGCAGCCTTATAAGATTGGGAGTGGCGAGGCCGCAAAGGAGAATGACGGAGAGAGCAACAAGGTGGCCCCCTAGTCACCACCTCTAGGGCCAGCAGGGCACGCCAGCACGGACACTGGCAGGGAGACCCTGCCACCAAGAGAACATCCCCTCGCTGGCAAATGCCCGAAGAACCTGGTGATGATGGTGCCGGGGAGGGAGAGGGGAACAGAAAGATGAGGCAGCGGGTCGGAAGTACGAGATGAAGGCATCGATGCCATCATACTCTGACCTGACACCCTGCCACCCACCTTCTCCGCCCCTCTTGCTTTCTCCGTGCCACTGTCGCACAGGGAAGACAGCGACCTTTGGCTTGTCTCTTCCCCCCGAAGCAGTTGACGGAGGCGGTGGTGCCCCATGTGCGCGGGGAGCACCACTCGCGACCTTGGCGGGCAGGAGACCACCGCCATCTTCAGCATCATCCTCGACCTCATCAAAGGGAGCGATACCGGGATTATTCAAGAGCCCGAGCGTTTCCACGGGCTAGTGCCAGAGACCCTGAGGACCGTACTGACAGTTTGAGAAGCTCCCCCAACTAGTGGTAGGGACGCCCCCTCCCTGGATGGCGTGCTCGCGTGGAGAGGGCGAGCATTCCTCCATTCGGAAGAAGCACAATGCCCTTCACACCGAGGTCAATGTGGTGTTCGCCGACATGTCATCACGAACTATGGCTACCCCTTCTACAGTCACCACAACTCCCATGGCCCCGGACTAGACTCACTCCCTGGCGGTGGCGCTGACCTCCGAAGCAGTTGCTCCCGAATGGAGGTCCGGGACTCAGTTTCAGTCTCTCCCTCTTGTCATGACGAAGAAGGAGGCAAGGAAGGAGAATGCAGAGGTGCGTGAATGGATACCTACACTGCCCCTTGTGCTCCTTATTTATAGGTGAGCCAGGGCGAGGGCTGTTTCTCCTCCTACCCCCAAGGGCTCCTCTGATTCCGACCCGCCCGAGCTGCGGACGAGGTCCAAGCCATCAACCACCCCCTTGCACCAATCCGGAGAGTTTTGGTTCTTGTCATGACGCTCTTCCCTGCACCATGTGCCAATCATGTGGCGGAAAGGGAGGGCTTGATGGGATGAGTGAAATGGCAGTTACCGCCCTGTGGGATAAAGTCATTCACGGGCCATAAAATAGGCTGGCCCCCACCATGATTGGCACACTGCAAAAAAATACACTTCCGTGATGATACGTGTTTGTCACAGTAGGTCGCATTTTTTGTCATGCATGTACATCCATGATAATTTTATGCAGAATCAAGATAGTCATAATTGTGTTGTCGTAGAAGTGTTCCATGACACTAGCAAAATTGTCATCACGGAAGTGTCCACTTCCATGACAATAAATCGCGCATCACACAAGTGCTTTCGTCATGGGTGAACCACACGTGGCATCCACCGTAACGGAACACCGTTAAGCTATCGGGTCTGGTTTTGGATCCGATAACCCGCTAACAGCCCTGACCAATGGGGATTTTCCACATGTAAAATCATCATTCGCTGGAGGAAACACGTGTCAGCTCACCGTTGGGACAGATGTCATCCACTCATTGGACCGAAGGCGCCTATGATACGTCGACACGTGGCACGGCCGAACAGAGGCCCATTTCTGTGAAAAGGCCGGCCTGTTTGACTTGGTCAAAAGGTGGCGGGTCGGCCCATGGAAAGCCTGTTAACGGCCTGTCCGCATATAGCCCATTTACAACCCGCTAAGACAAGGCCCGTTACGACCTATCCGAATTAGGCCCACTAGCGTCATCTGGGCCATCCAATATGATTCCATCCCATTTTAAGTTTCGGCCCATGTATGGCCCATGACGCCTTTCGGCCCATATGAGGCCCTTTGTAACTCTTGGCCCATTAAAGGCCTGTGGTGAAACTGGCCCATAATGAACAGTGTATTACTTTATACCCATTAACGGCCCATTAATCCATTGGTCCATTTGCAGCCCATGTTATCTTTCGGCCTTCTCAGGGCCCATTTATTCTTGGGCTCATTTCCAGCATTCGGTTACTTACGACCCGTTACTGCCATTTTCTGCTTGTAGGCCAAATTCAGCTCGTGGTTACAGTCGGCCCGTTTGTGGCCCGTTAATACGTTGGGCCGTTGAGGGAGTCCTGGATTATGGGGTCTCCGGGCAGCCGGACTATATCCTTTGGCCGGACTGTTAGACTATGAAGATACAAGATTGAAGACTTCATCTCGTGTCCGGGTGGGACTCTACTTGGCGTGGAAGGCAAGCTAGGCAATACAGATATGGATATCTCCTCCTTTGTAACTGACCTTGTGTAACCCTAACCCTGTCCGGTGCGTATATAAACCGAAAGGTTTTAGTCCATAGGACAAACAACCATAACATACAATCATACCATAGGCTAGCTTCTAGGATAGCCTCCTTGATCTCGTGGTAGATCTACTCTTGTACTACCCATATCATCAATATTAATCAAGCAGGACGTAGGGTTTTACCTCCATCAAGAGGGCCCGAACCTGGGCAAAACATCGTGTCTCCTGCCTCCTGTTACCATCCGGCCTAGACGCACAGTTCGGGACCCCCTACCCGAGATCTGCCGGTTTTGACACCGACATTCGTGCTTTCATTGAGAGTTCCTCTATGCCGTCGCCATCATGAAGGATGTCTCATCCCATCTTTAAAGACAGCACTGTTGCTAAGGGAGCTTTGGCTATCGGCCCAACCCTCCGGGTAGGTGGTTTTCTTGTGACTGCCTGTTCAGCCGATGCGTCGACGATGACTTCTCGAGTCATCGAAAGCAATCTTCACATCAGCTCGGAACTCGCCAGGCAGTTAGATCCAATGGAGCTCTCTTCCCTGAACGAGCTCTTGGATCACTTCGCCGCCCTGGGAGTCGCTACAGACTACGATCAAATTGGGCCTAAACCTGATCTAAGAGAGATCAACTCTCCCCAGGTCACCCATCAAGTTGCAGCGGTGGAGGAACAATGCGGCAACCCTTCATCTATCTTAAGGACTAGCTATGTACGGATTCCCGATCCCTCCAAGCCGGATACCCGCGGAGGGGAGGACGTCACTCAAGGCCTGAACTTAGAATCAGGCAGCGGGCTAGATTTATCGGAAAACATCCAAGAATCCAAACTTCCAAATTCGGAAACTCCTTGGCCCCTGAGTCTCAGATTGGGTGAGGATTCGGATTCAATTCCACCCACCCACCTAGACATACGCGATCTATCCCAAATTAGGCAAGAGCCCGAAGAAACAGTACACCATTACAGGGCCAGATTCCTCCTAGTCATGAACAGGATAAAGGACTGCCGTGAGGAAGACGCAATTTCATTCTTTTGCAATAATTGCACGGACAAGGGAATCCTCAACGCCATAAGTCGCCGCGAAATTACACGCTTTGCAGACTTGGCGTCCATAGTACGAAAGTACTGTGTGATGGAAAGCGCCTGGAAAACTGAAATAAAATTTTGGGATAATCCGGCCCTGAACACAAACCCAGTCCAAAATAAAAGGGTGCATTATCACAATACACCTGGGTTAACTAGCAAAAAGCAAAAGCCCTCTATGGGGCAAGGAACCGTACTGGATGGATGGCTCAACAGACCCTGCAGAATTCATAGTACGGCAGATACCATACCAACGCATAGCCTTAGAGCATGTTGGATACTCCGGCAGGCAGCCAAAAGTGGTGAGGATCTACTCCTCCCAAATACCACAGAGCACCATCCCGTGAACAACAATACGGTGTTAACGGTCTTCGAGAACTTTGCGTCAAATAACAGACGCAAGAGAACACTCCGCAGCATGGCTGGAATCTGCCACATAGTAGAAATAAATCCTTGGAGTGACACGGCTATTACCTTTAATGCCAGTGACGTACCTAAATTCCGAACAGCCCGAGCACCAGCCGCACTAGTCCTCAGTCCAATCGTGGATGGTTTTCGACTCAACAAGGTACTCATGGACGGCGGCAGTGTATTAAACCTCATCTACGAGGAAACTCTTCAAAAGATGGAAATAGACTGGAGCCGCATTGAGCAAAGTAGCACAACCTTTAGAGGAATCATCCCCAGTCGGGAAGCACGCTGCGCTAGGAGAATCACACTAGATGTGGTATACGGCACGCCGGATAATTACAGGTCCAAAGAAATTACATTCCAAGTGGCCCCGTTGACGTGACGCCCCCGATTCAATCGTACACTAATCATGCACGCAAATGTGTACGATCAAGATCAGGGACTCACGGGAAGATATCACAACACAACTCTAAAACATAAATAAGTCATACAAGCATCATAATACAAGCCAGGGGCCTCGAGGGCTCGAATACAAGTGCTCGATCATAGACGAGTCAGCGGAAGCAACAATATCTGAGTACAGACATAAGTTAAACATGTTTGCCTTAAGAAGGCTAGAACAAACTGGGATACAGATCAAAAGAGGCGTAGGCCTCCTGCCTGGGATCCTCCAAACTACTCCTGGTCGTCGTCAGCGGCAGCACGTAGTAGTAGGCACCTCCGGTGTAGTAGGGGTCGTCGTCGACGGTGGCGTCTGACTCCTGGACTCCAGCATCTGGTTGCGTCGACCAGAAAGAAAGGAAAGGGGAAAAAAGGGGGGAGAAAGCAACCGTGAGTACTCATCCAAAGTACTCGCAAGCAAGGAGCTACGCTACATATGCATGGGTATATGTGTAAAGGGCCATATCGATGGACTGAACTGCAGAATGCCAGAATAAAAGGGGGATAGCTAATCCTGTCGAAGACTACGCTTCTGGTAGCCTCCGTCTTGCAGCATGTAGGAGAGAGTAGATTGAAGTCCTCCAAGTAGCATCTTCAAGTAGCATCTCCAAGCAGCATCTCCAAGTAGCATCGCATAGCATAACCCTACCTGGCGATCCTCCTCTCGTCGCCCTGTAGAAAAGCGATCACCGGGTTGTCTGTGGAACTTGGAAGGGTGTGTTTTATTAAGTATCCGGTTCTAGTTGTCATAAGGTCAAGGTACAACTCCAAGTCGTCCTGTTACCGAAGATCACGGCTATTCGAATAGATTAACTTCCCTGCAGGGGTGCACCAACTTACCCAACACGCTTGATCCCATTTGGCCGCACACACTTTCCTGGGTCATGCCCGGCCGCGGAAGATCAACACGTCGCAGCCCCACCTAGGCACAACAGAGAGGCCAGCACGCCGGTCTAAACCTAAGCGCGCAGGGGTCTGGGCCCATCGCCCGTAGCACACCTGCACGTTGCGTACGCGGCCGAAAGCAGAACTAGCCCCCTTAATACAAGAGCAGGCTTACGTTCCAATCCGGCGCGCGCCACTCAGTCGCTGGCGTCACGAAGTGCTTCGGCTGATACCACGATGCCGAGTGCCCATATCTTTCCCACGTAGTTGGTTAGTGCGTATAGACTCGTAGCCAACTCAGATCAAATACCAAGATCTCGTTAAGCGTGTTAAGTATCCGCGAACGCCGAACAGGGCCAGACCCACATCTCTCCTAGGCGGTCTTAACCTGCCCTGTCGCTCCGCCACAAAGATCCACATAGAGGGTCGTCGGGAAAAAGGTCCTTTCAGCCCCCAATCCGTGAATCACTCGCGGGTACTCTTCGAGCTGACCCGACTTTAGTCACCATCTGTAAAGTATGTATGTATGTATAGTATATACCCGTGATCACCTCCCGAGTGATCACGGCCCAATAGTATAGCAAGGCAGATTGACAAGAATGTAGGGCCAATGATGATAAACTAGCATCCTATACTAAGCATTTAGGATTGCAGGTAAGGTATCAAAAGATGTAGCAACAATGTCAGGCTATGCATCAGAATAGGATCAACGGAAAGCAGTAACAGGCTACACTACTCTAATGCAAGCAGTATAGAAGAGAATAGGCGATATATGGTGATCAAGGGGGGGCTTGCCTGGTTGCTCTGGCAAGAGAGAGGGGTCGTCAACTCCGTAGTCGAACTGGGCAGCAGCAGCGTCGGTCTCGTAGTCTACCGAAGAGAAGAGGGGGAAGAAACAATAAATACAGTGCAAACATAAGCAAGACGACGCAAGACATGACAAAGAGCGGTGCTAGGTGTGTCCTAACGCAGTATGAGGTGATGCTGGCGAAGGGGGAAATCATCCGGGAAAGTATTCCCGGTGTTCCGTGTTTTCGGGCAGAGGAGCCGGAGGGGGAAAGTTGCGAGTTTGATATGTTAGGGGTATGTGGCGGACAAACGGGTTGCGTATCCGGATTCGTCTCGTCGTTCTGAGCAACTTTCATGTTGAAAATATTTTAATCCGAGTTACGGATTAAAAGATATGATTTTCTAAAGATTTTATTAATTTCTGGAATTTAATTAATTATTTAATCCAACATTATCCAGAATAGTAAATGATGACGTCAGCATGACATCAGAGTGATGTCAGCAGTCAACGTTGACCATTGACCTGGTCAACCTGACGTGTGGGTCCAGTGGGACCCATCTGTCATTCTCTGTTTAGGTTAATTACAGATTAGTACTATTTAAATAACCTAACTAGTTAATTAAATTAATTAAACCGGATTAATTAACTTAATTAATTCATTAGATAATTAATTAATTAATTAATAATTTTATTAAATCATTTTTATTTTTATTTATTAATTTTATTTTTAATTCTCTTTTTTTTTATAAAACGTTATGGGGCGTGGGCCCCTGTGGTCAGTGGCACAGAGGCCATTTCGGGTCGGGCCACGGGTGTGGGTGCGGGCGAGCGGGTGTGGCGCCCGACTGGGCATTCGCCCAAATCGCCGGGGCGAGGAGGACCGGGGCAAGGCCGGGCGGCCACCGGAGGGGAAACGCCGACGGGGGAGCAGCAGGGCGCCACCGGCGACGCGGGCCGGCAGGAGCTGCCCATACGGCGGCGAGCAAAGGGGGGGTGGCCAGGACGGTGCGTCGGGGCGGACGAAGCGAGGCCGGGGCGAGGTGGTGGGGGTTCAGGGGAGGAGGAGGAGCGAGGGAGGCCGGTGGCCACGGCGAGGGGAACGGCGCCGGCCAGGAATGGGCGCAGGGCGCTAGGCGCCGCTGGGGCGGACCCGAGCGACGGCGGCATCGATGCCGGAGAGCGGGGCCGGGCGGCACGAGGCCAGAGGGCGAGCGGGCGACGGTGGTGGCCGGGGCGCGTGGCCGAGGCGGGGGAGCACGGGGCCAGCGTCGCCGGAGGGAGAGGAGGCCGGGGTGCGGTCACGGGAGGTCGCGGGCGCGGCGAGCGCGTGCCCGGGCGTGGTGAAGCTCGACGGGGCCCGGTGGTGGAGCCGGTCGGGGAAGGAGAGGCGGGGGCGGGACGGTCCGGCGCGGTTGGTGCCGCGCGTGCCCAGGGCGCGGCCCGCCCGCGGTGAGCGCGGGGCCGGAGCACGCGAGGCGCGGCGACGGTCGCGGGGCGAGGGAGTGCGAGGAGAGGGGGTGGGAGCCCGGGGCCTCACCGGGGTTCGCAGGGTTCGAGGCAGCAGGCTCGGTGGAGGTCGGGAGGGCCGTTGTGGAGGGGGACGGGGACGGCGTCGACAAGGAGGAGGCAGGCCGGCGATGGAGCGCTCCGGCGAGGACGAGCGGCTTCGGGCGCGGGGCGGTGGTCTCCTCCCGATCCAGATCGGGGGAGAGGGGGGATATTTCGGGGGGGAGTGGGGGCTGTCGGTGGGGAGTGGGGGGGGAGGAGTGGATAAGGGAGAGGAGTGGGGGGCCGACCTGGGCCGGCCTGGTTGGCCCGATGGCCAGCTGGGCCGCGGTCCAGCAGGGGGGGGGGCTTCTCCTCCTTTTGTTTTTTTTCTTTTTGTTCTGTTTTCTTTTCTATTTTCTTTCTGTTTTAAATCATTCTAAACTATTTAGGCCTTTTATAAAAATGTGTTTACCTCACCACAATTACCTTTGTAATATTTGACAATCACCGAACATTTTAGTCTTAATTTTTGGAAACTTTTATTGTTATCATTAACTTGCATTTGAATTTCAAAACAGTTTTGAATTAACCTGAGATTAACTACAGTGACAGAGGTGACGTGGCACCATCAACGTGAGTTTACTGTAGCATGATTATCCGGGCGTTACAAATCTCCTCCACTACAAGAAATCTCGTCCCGAGATTTAGGAGGTAGAAGGAAACAGTGCGGGGTATTCATCACGAAGACGATCCTCGCGTTCCCAGGTGGCTTCGTCTTCAGAGTGATTCGACCACTGGACCTTGAGGAACTTGATCGCCTTCTGACGTGTGCGGCGTTCAGCTTGGTCGAGAATGCGGACCGGATGCTCTTTATAGGAGAGGTCCTGTTGCAATTCGAGCACTTCATGGTCCACTGCTCGGATTGGGTCCTTGAAGCAGCGTCGGAGTTGTGACACGTGGAACACATCGTGAACCTGAGAAAGGTTCGACGGAAGCTCCAGTTGATATGCCACTTTTCCACGCCTTTCCAGAATAGTGAATGGGCCAATATAGCGAGGAGCTAGCTTGCCCTTGATCCCGAAGCGGTGAGCACCCTTCATTGGTGTAACGCGAAGATAGGCCTTTTCGCCAGGTTGATAGACCATGTCTTTATGATGACGGTCATACTGACTCTTCTGACGTGACTGAGCAGTCTTGAGATTCTCGCGAATAATGCGGACTTGTTCTTCGGCATGTTGGATAATATCCGGACCGAAGAGTGGACGTTCCCCAGTTTCTGACCAGTTCAGAGGGGTTCGGCACTTTCGTCCATATAACACTTCGAAGGGGGCCATCCTCAGACTAGCTTGATAGCCATTATTATAAGAGAACTCAGCATACGGGAGAGATTCCTCCCATTTCTTGCCGAAGGAAATAACACAAGCTCGAAGCATGTCTTCGAGAACTTGGTTGACGCGTTCAACTTGCCCTTGTGACTAAGGATGAAAAGCAGTACTGAAAGATAAGTGAGTACCCATAGCTTCTTGAAAACTTGCCCAGAATCTTGAAGTGAATAAGCTGCCACGGTCCGAACTGATAACCAGTGGAATACCGTGAAGTGAAACAATTCTGTACATGTAGAGCGTTGCAAGCTGACTAGCAGTGATCGTTTCTTTGACTGCCAGAAAATGTGCAACTTTAGAAAGCCGGTCAATGACGACAAGAATAGCATCATTACCTTTCTGCGATTTGGGAAATCCAGTGACGAAGTCCATTTCAACATGGTCCCATTTCCATTCAGGAATAGAGATAGGTTGTAGAGTTCCAGCAGGCCTTTGATGTTCTGCTTTGATACGACAGCAAACGTCACATTCAGCAACATAACGAGCAATGTCTCGCTTCATATTAGACCACCAGAATCTCTGACGAATGTCTTGGTACATCTTGGTGCTACCGGGATGAATAGACAAAGGCGTATCATGAGCTTCTTTCATAACTTTTGGAGTCAGATTCAGGTTTTCCCTCTTACTCGGTACCACTAGGCGACCTTTGAAGAATAGGGTGCCTGCGTCATCCACAGTGAAGAATGAGGGCTTTCCTTCTGCGAGATAACGTTTAATCCTCTCGACTTCATCGTCACATTTCTGTATCCATTTGATGGTGTCCACAAGATCTGGTTTCGCAACCAGGGTATTGAGAGAACCCCTGGAAACAACATGGAGGTTCATCTTGCGTAACTCCGGAGGAGGGGGAGCGAGTGCACCCGGAGGAACAATATGGAGGTTCAGCTTTCTGAATTCTTCAACGAGTGAGGGCTGAACTTTGTGAACCTGGAGGTGGTTGCAGTAAGACTTGCGGCTCAAGGCATCAGCCATTACATTAGCCTTGCCTGGTGTATAGGAAATACCCAAGTCAAAGTCTGCAACAGTCTCCATCCATCTCTGCTGACGGAGGTTCAGGTCTGGCTGAGTAAACAGATACTTCAGACTTTGGTGGTCAGTGAAGATCTCGCAACGATTACCGAGAAGGTAATGTCGCCACTGTTTCAGTGCATGAATGACAGCAGCAAGTTCGAGGTCGTGAACTGGGTAGTTCTCTTCGTGAGGGCGCAATTGCCGAGAGGCATAAGCAATCACTTTGCGCTCTTGCATTAGGACACAGCCTAATCCTTGACGGGAAGCGTCGCAGTAAATGATGAAGTCCTTCTTAGTATCAGGAGGAGCTAGTACTGGGGCAGAAGTCAACTTGTCTTTGAGTGCCTGGAAACTTTCCTGACATTTATCTATCCATTGGAACTTGACGCCCTTATGCAACAGGTTAGTCAGAGGCCTGGCAATCTTGGAGAAGTTCTCGACGAATCGACGGCAATAGCTGGCGAGACCGAGAAAACTTCTGACTTGCTTGACATTCTTCGGAGGAGTCCAATCGAGAATAGCCTGAACTCGTTCAGGGTTGACGGCAATACCATCCTTAGAGATGACATGCCCGAGATAGGTTACTTCGGGAAGCCAGAATTCACACTTGGAGAACTTGGCATATAGCTGATGCTCTCATAGCTTTTCCAGCACAAGACGAAGATGTTCAGCATGTTCTTCTTCATTCTTGGAAAATATCAGGATATCATCCAGGTAAACCACAACGAACTTGTCGAGGTAATCCATGAATATATAGTTCATCAGGTGAGAGAAGGTGGCTGGAGCATTGGTTAAGCCGAAAGACATGATGGTGTACTCGTATGAACCATAACGAGTCACAAAGGCGGTCTTGGGGATATCCTCCTCACGAACAAGGATCTGGTGGTAACCCAACCTCAAGTCGAGTTTAGAGAACACTGATGAACCAGCCAGTTGATCATACAGATCATTGATCCGAGGAAGAGGATACTTATTCTGAATGGTAGCTTGATTTATAGGACGGTAGTCTTGGACCAATCGGTTTGTCCCATCTTTCTTCTTGACAAAGAGAGAAGGTGCTCCCCAAGGAGAGCCACTTGGGCGAATGAAACCACTTCGAAGATATTTATCGATTTCCTCCTTAAGCTCAAGGAGTTCATGCGGCGGCATCTTGTAGGGTCGCTTGGCTATAGGAGTGGTGCCTGGTTTCAAGTCGATGACGAATTCGACAGCTCTAGCAGGGGGAATCCCTGGGAGTTCTTCAGGAAAGACGTCTAGGAATTCACGCACGACGGGAATGTTTTCAATGCCCTCGAGTGGTGCAGCGTTCAATGCGTTTAAGGCATAAAGTCTGGCCTCGGCATTCCGAACCAGATGAGCATCGTAGCTAATTATTTCATCAGAAGGGTGTAGCAGATGGACAGTCTTAGTGGCGCAAACGATAGAAGCAGTATGCGCCTTTAACCAACCCATTCCCAGAATGAGGTCAATGTTAGACGACTTTAGTATAATGGTCGAGGCACGAAATTCTAACCCTTCGATTTCCACAGGGACGTCAATGCCAACCATGGAGGTCTGACATTGTCCCGCGGGGGTTTTTACCACTACCGAAGTGTTCATCTGCTCAAATTTAACATCGTGCTTGTATGCAAAATCTTCTGACATGAATGAATGCGATGCACCTGTATCAAATAAAACGGATGCTGGTACTGAATTTACGAGGAGTGTACCCATCACAGTAGCAGGCTGGTCTTGAGCTTCATTCAGATCAATGTGGTTGGCATGAACACGGCCATAAGACTTGGCATTATTGTTGCGGGCCTGGTTGTTTCCACGGCCAGTAGCTGGAAGGGCCAGTTGATTCTGATTCTGAATGCAATCCCTAGCTCGGTGACCTGGTTGACCACACTTGTAGCACAGGCCATTATTGGGAGTGGGAACAGGAGCTTGGGGTGGCGGAGCTGGAAGCCTTGGCTGCCTAGTTGGAGCAGCCGGCAGACGAGGTGCAGCATAAGACTGCCTTGGGGCAGGTGCATTTGGACGGTACATGCTGTTCGGGATCCATATCTTACGCTTCTGCGAGGGCGGGCCCGAAGATGAGCCCGTGTCACGGTTGCGCCTTTGAGAGCTCTGGTGTTCTTGCAGACCAGTCTCGACATTGATGGCCTTGTTCACCAAGGTGGCGAAATCGGCAAAGTCATGCACTAGAAGTGCGAGCTTGATGTCAGCTTGAAGGCCTTCACGGAACTTCTCCTGTCTGCGAGCATCAGTTGCAATGTCTTCTTCAGCATAGCGGGATAAGTCCAGAAACTCCCGCTGATAAGCTTCCACAGTTTTGTTGCCCTGTGTGAGGTTGCGGAACTCACGCTTCTTCCTGTCCATGATTCCCTGAGGAATGAAGCGGGCACGGAAGGCAGCCTGAAAGTCTGGCCAGGAGATGATTGTCCCAACTGGCAGAGTACGCCTGTGGCTGTCCCACCATTGAGCTGCGGGTCCCTTCAGGAAGAAGGAAGCAAAAGTGACATAGCTGGCAGGGGCTACATCAGCAGACTCCATCTCATAGGTGATGTCACGGAGCCAGTCATCAGCATCCAGCGGCTGGGTTGAGCTGCGGTACACACTTGGGTTGAGGCGTATGAAATCCTGCAGAGTTGTTGTGTTTGGATGCTGGTTCATATTGGGGCGAGGAAACTGAGCCATCATGTTTTCCATGAACTGGCGATTCATCTCAAGCTGTTGGATCATACCAGCCATGTACTCAGGCGGTGGTGGGAAGTTGCCACCACGACCACGACCAGCTGGTCTAACCATCCTGTTAATATATAACAGGGGTAGTTCAGTATTGAGAAATTTGCATAGACAAGAGTCATTCATGATGAAACATGCATAATGAAAGGAGCACGACAGATACCACATAGATAGTCGGCATAACTTACAAAAGGGGTCGGACATAGAGTTCAGTACACAGAGTTCAGTACATAGACTAAGTCATTATAGGCGGCACGCAGGCTCGCGAATGCATCTAATACTAATGAGCAAGACTACATCAGTCCCAGGAGGTACTGTGAAGGTAGCTGTAACCTGACAGCTGGTAGTGAGGCAACGGATAGTCCTCCACGTCAGTGGCCTGGGGGCCGTGGATACTCCGGTGTAGAGCCCGACGCTCAGGTGGCAGAAGAGGACCAAGTGCGGGAGAGTAGCCTCCCACCTCTGGCCATCCGACACCGTGGGGCATCACGGTCCTGGCTGGGTAGATCGCAGAACGCGGCAGCTGTCCAGACCGGACAAAGGGGTGCAACAGCGTCAGAGCCCTGTAAAGGTGCTGACGAGTGGTGTACAACTCGTGGCGAAGAGCTCTGTTAGCTCGGTCCAGCCCATCAGCATGCAGAACCAGGCGCTGATGGTGGAAGGGCTCTCGGGTGACGGTGGAGTAGGCGGCAGTGTAGTATCCCTCCGCACCAACGTCAGATGCGATAGGAATGTGCCTGAAAGGGGAAGTGTCCAATGCCTGATACTCTCCACGAAGACGTGTTAGAGCAGCATGAGCAGCATCGTGGACTGCCATATCGATAGTCACCCCAACACCATGTGCGGTGTGTAGCACAGTAGTGGAGTCATACTCCCGAGAGTAGAGGTGGACGATGGCTCGGTACTGCTCCTGGTTAAAGTCCTGGTACTCCTCAAAGACGGTGTACTCAGGGTGCCAGCGATAACCCAGATAGGTCATCATCTCAGCTAGCACGGCAGGTGATCCCGAGGCACCAATGGCCGTCGTGTGGCGGACGACCTGCCTCGTGGGTTCCATCTGAAAACAAAGATGTTTCAAGGGAGTCAATGACAGTGTGGAAATCGTCCAAAATACTATTCCAAAGAACACTATGGCTTTATCCAACTTTGGGGTGAATGGGGTCACGGGATCCTAGTGATAGTTAGTAAATTCGTTTAACCCGAGTAGAAAAGAGTTCAGAGTCCCAGAGTAAAGGTCGAGGAGTAAAAGATCCTAGTACCACCCAATGGCGACGTGGGCCCGTAAGGCTCACAGCCATGTTAGTAAAAGTTTTGTAGTGACTAGACTCGACTTCGGCCAAGGAGTGTGGAAGGGGGATTCCTACAGGCAGTCGGCTCTGATACCAACTTGTGACGCCCCCGATTCAATCGTACACTAATCATGCACGCAAATGTGTACGATCAAGATCAGGGACTCACGGGAAGATATCACAACACAACTCTAAAACATAAATAAGTCATACAAGCATCATAATACAAGCCAGCGGCCTCGAGGGCTCGAATACAAGTGCTCGATCATAGACGAGTCAGCGGAAGCAACAATATCTGAGTACAGACATAAGTTAAACAAGTTTGCCTTAAGAAGGCTAGCACAAACTGGGATACAGATCGAAAGAGGCGCAGGCCTCCTGCCTGGGATCCTCCTAAACTACTCCTGGTCGTCGTCAGCGGGCTGCACGTAGTAGTAGGCACCTCCAGTGTAGTAGGGGTCGTCGTCGACGGTGGCGTCTGGCTCCTGGACTCCAGCATCTGGTTGCGACAACCAGAAAGAAAGGAAAGGGGAAAAAAGGGGGGAGAAAGCAACCGTGAGTACTCATCCAAAGTACTCGCAAGCAAGGAGCTACACTACATATGCATGGGTATATGTGTAAAGGGCCATATCGGTGGACTGAACTGCAGAATGCCAGAATAAAAGGGGGATAGCTAATCCTGTCGAAGACTACGCTTCTGGCAGCCTCCGTCTTGCAGCATGTAGAAGAGAGTAGATTGAAGTCCTCCAAGTAGCATCTTCAAGTAGCATCTCCAAGCAGCATCTCCAAGTAGCATCGCATAGCATAACCCTACCCGGCGATCCTCTCTCGTCGCCCTGTAGAAAAGCGATCACCGGGTTGTCTGTGGAACTTGGAAGGGTGTGTTTTATTAAGTATCCGGTTCTAGTTGTCATAAGGTCAAGGTACAACTCCAAGTCGTCCTGTTACCGAAGATCACGGCTATTCGAATAGATTAACTTCCCTGCAGGGGTGCACCAACTTACCCAACACGCTTGATCCCATTTGGCCGGACACACTTTCCTGGGTCATGCCCGGCCGCGGAAGATCAACACGTCGCAGCCCCACCTAGGCACAACAGAGAGGCCAGCACGCCGGTCTAAACCTAAGCGCGCAGGGGTCTGGGCCCATCGCCCATAGCACACCTGCACGTTGCGTAGGCGGCCGAAAGCAGACCTAGCCCCTAAAGAGCAGGCTTACGTCCAATCCGGCGCGCGCCGCTCCGTCGCTGACGTCTGAAGTGCTTCGGCTGATACCACGACGCCGGGATACCCATAACTTCTCCCGCGTAGATGGTTAGTGCGTATAGGCTCGTAGCCAACTCAGATCAAATACCAAGATCTCGTTAAGCGTGTTAAGTATCCGCGAACGCCGAACAGGGCCAGGCCCACCTCTCTCCTAGGCGGTCTCAACCTGCCCTGTCGCTCCGCCACAAAGATCCACACAGAGGGCCGTCGGGACAAAGGTCCTTTCAGCCCCCAATCCGTGAATCACTCGCGGGTACTCTTCGAGCTGACCCGACTTTAGTCACCATCTGTAAAGTATGTATGTATGTATAGTATATACCCGTGATCACCTCCCGAGTGATCACGGCCCAATAGTATAGCAAGGCAGACTGACAAGAATGTAGGGCCAATGATGATAAACTAGCATCCTATACTAAGCATTTAGGATTGCAGGTAAGGTATCAACAGATGTAGCAACAATGTCAGGCTATGCATCAGAATAGGATTAACGGAAAGCAGTAACATGCTACACTACTCTAATGCAAGAAGTATAGAGAAGAATAGGCGATATCTGGTGATCAAGGGGGGGGGGCTTGCCTGGTTGCTCTGGCAAGAGAGAGGGGTCGTCAACTCCGTAGTCGAACTGGGCAGCAGCAGCGTCGGTCTCGTAGTCTACCGAAGAGAAGAGGGGGAAGAAACAATGAATACCATGCAAACAGATGCATATTGATGCATGACATGACAAGTAACGATGCTAGGTGTGCCCAATCGCGGTAGTAGGTGATACCGACGAAGGGGGAAAACATCCGGGAAAGTATTCCCGGTGTTCCGCGTTTTCGGACCAGTGAATCGGAGGGGGAAAGTTGCGTGTTCGGTATGCTAGGGGTGTGTGGCGGATGAACGGGTTGCGTATCCGGATTCGTCTCGTCGTTCTGAGCAACTTTCATGTAGAAAGTATTTTCATCCGTGTTACGGATTAAAAGATATGATTTTCTAAAGATTTAAATCAGTTTCTGATTTTAATTAGTTATTTAATTCCAACATTATCCATAACAGTGAATGATGACGTCAGCATGACATCGGAGTGATGTCAGCGGGTCAACTGGTCAGTTGACCAGTCAAACCAGACAGGTGGGTCCAGTGGGACCCATCTGTCATTCTCTGTTTAGGTTAATTACATATTAGTTAATTTAATTACTATTTAAATAACCTAACTAGTTAATTAAATTAATTAAACCGGATTAATTAACTTAATTAATTCATTAGATAATTAATTAATTAATTAATAATTTTATTAAATCATTTTTATTTTTATTTATTAATTTTATTTTTAATTCTCTTTTTTTTTATAAAACGTTATGGGGCGTGGGCCCCTGTGGTCAGTGGCACAGAGGCCATTTCGGGTCGGGCCACGGGTGTGGGTGCGGGCGAGCGGGTCTGGCGCCCGACTGGGCATTCGCCCAAATCGCCGGGGCGAGGAGGACCGGGGCAAGGCTGGGCGGCCACCGGAGGGGAAATGCCGACGGGGGAGCAGCAGGGCGCCACCGGTGACGCTGGCCGGCAGGAGCTGCCCATACGGCGGCGAGCAAAGGGGGGGTGGCCAGGACGGTGCGTCGGGGCGGACGAAGTGAGGCCGGGGCGAGGTGGTGGGGGTTCAGGGGAGGAGGAGGAGCGAGGGAGGCCGGTGGCCATGGCGAGGGGAGCGGCGCCGGCCAGGAATGGGCGCAGGGCGCTGGGCGCCGCCGGGGCGAGCGACGGCGGCATCGATGCCGGAGAGCGGGGCCGGGCGGCACGAGGCCAGA
>NC_057797.1:279202271-279218765 GCF_018294505.1 Triticum aestivum | reverse complement strand
TGTTTTTTTTCGTTTTGTTCTGTTTTCTTTTCTATTTTCTTTCTGTTTTAAATCATTCTAAACTATTTAGGCCTTTTATAAGAATGTGTTTACCTCACCACAATTACCTTTGTAATATTTGACAATCACCGAACATTTTAGTCTTAATTTTTGGAAACTTTTATTGTTATCATTAACTTGCATTTGAATTTCAAAACAGTTTTGAATTAACCTGAAATTAACTACAGTGACAGAGGTGACGTGGCACCATCAACGTGAGTTTACTGTAGCATGATTATCCGGGCGTTACAGTTGAGCAGCGGATACTACGCCCTACTAGACATGCCAGGAATCCCACGCAGGCTGGCTGAGCACAGCCTAAATATCCTAAAAGGATTCAAGCCAGTCAAGCAGGCTCTTCGACGTTTCTCTGAACCTAAGAGACAAGCCATGGGAGAGTAACTAGCCAAGCTATTGGAGGCCGGATTCATCAGAGACATAAAACATCCAGACTGGCTAGCAAACTTGGTGATGGTACCAAAGAAGGACAAATCCTGGCGCTTGTGCGTCGATTTTAAGGACCTTAGCAAGGCCTAGCCAAAGGATCCCTTTCCCCTCCCCCGCATCGATCAAATCATCGATGCTACCGCAGGACACGATTCATTGTGTTTCCTCGATGCATACTCCGGCTACCATCAAATTAAAATGGTGGAGCCAGACCAAGCCACAACGGCATTCATCACACCATACGGCCCATTCTGCTTCAACACAATGCCCTTCGGGCTCAAAAACGCCGGCGCAACATATCAGCGCATGATTCAGACATGTCTGGCAAACTAGATCGGCAAAATAGTGGAGGCATACATGGATGATGTGGTCGTTATAACCAAGCATGTCGAAACTCTAGTAGACGACTTGAGGCTCACATTCGACAACCTCGAACATATGACATCAAGCTCAATATAGAAAAATGCGTTTTCGGCGTACCAGCCGGAAAGCTCCTGGGATTCATTGTCTCCAGTAGAGGTATCAAAACTAATCCGGCCAAAATCTGAGCGCTGTCACAGTTGGCTACCCCAACAGACCTCAAACAAATACAAAAATTGACTGGATGCGTGGTGGCTCTAAGCTGCTTTATCTCCCACTTGGGAGAAAGGAATTACCCCTTTATCGCCTCCTCCGACGCACCAGACACTTCGAGTGGACGGATGCCGCCACGGCCAGACTCAACGAAATAAAAGCCATATTGGCAACAAACCCAGTCCTAGCCGCGCCAAACATTGGCAAACCAATGCTATTATACATTGGGGCAACTCATCAAGTAGTAAGTGCAGTGCTCGTCGTCGTGCGAGAAGTGGACGTACACAAATTTCCCCTTCAAAAGCCGGTTTACTATGTGTCCACTATCCTTACTCCATGCAAATCACGGTACCCGCATTATCAAAAGATAGCGTATGCGGTATTCATGGCATCCCGGAAGCTACGACACTACTTTCAAGAGTGTTCGATAACGGTAGCCTCGGAAGTACAACTTAACGATATTATAAACAACCGCGACGCGACGGGCCAGATTGCCAAATGGGCCATTGAGCTCCTCCCGTTTGACATAACTTACAAGCCATGGCGAGCTATTAAGTCACAAGTTTTGGCTGACTTCGTCGCTGAGTGGACGGAAGCCGAACTCCCTAAAGAGTACGGCACATATTCAAACTGGATCATGCACTTCAACGACACCAAAATGTTGGCTGGTCTGGGGGCTGGCATCGTTTTGACGTCCCCAACAGGAGATACCGTTCAACACATACTACAGATAATGTATACGGACTCCAACAACGCAGCTGAATATGAGGCCCTTCTACATGGTCTCCGGATGGCAGTATCCATGGGCATTCAACGCCTGGAGGTGCGCGGGGATTCAAACCTCGCGATATCCCAAATAAATGGAGACTTCGATGCCAAGGATCCGAAAATGGCAGCTTATCGCAATGTCGTCCTAAAACTGTTAGCTCGGTTCGAGGGACTCGAATTTCACCATGTGGCTCGGGAACACAATCACGCGGCAGATATCTTTGCCCGCATCGGCGCAAAACGCGACGCGGTCCCTCCCAACATATTTCTGGAAAGGCTCTTCAAGCCATCCGTAGCATGGGAAGGGGACACCGGTAACAACAGTCCGGACCCGGCCAATATACCCGATACCGAATTATCTAACACAATCGGAGGCCCCACCACCGAAATAACACATTCAACCCATGAAATAATGGCCATTATTGCCCCGTGGACAGAACCATTCCTGGCCTACCTAACTAGACAGGAACTTCCGGAGGACCAAAATGATGCACGCTGCATAGTGCGGCGATCGAAGGCCTATAGGGTCCATGAGGGAGAATTGTACAAAAAAGCGCTACCGGAGTCCTTCAAAGGTGCATCTCTGAAGAGGAAGGGCGGAACCTTTTGGCAGAGATTCATGCCGGACTCGGAGGTCCTCATGCCACAGCCCGAGCTCTTGTAAGCAAGGCCTTCCGTACAGGATTCTATTGGCCAACGGCTCGGGCAGATGCACAGGACTTGGTCCAACATTGCGCCGGTTGCCAGCTCTTTGCAAATCAAAGCCACATGCCACCCACCGCCCTCCAAACAATCCCCATTACATGGCCATCCGCGGTCTGCGGGCTTGACATGGTTTGACCCCTTAAAGGGGGAACCCACAAGAAAAAATACTTATTGGTCATGGTGGATAAGTTCACCAAATGGATAGAGGCTAAACCGGTTAAAACAACTGAATCCAGACCAGTCATAGATTTCATATCTGGGGTTGTACACCGTTATGGCGTCCCCCACAGCATCATCACCGATAACGTCACAAACTTCATGGCCGACGAGGTAAAACTCTGGTGCAGCAAAATGGGCATCAAGCTCGATTATGCGTCAGTCTACCACCCACAAACCAACGGTCAAGTAGAACGAGCAAATGGTCTTATAATGAGCGGCATTAAACCCAGATTAGTGTGCTCCCTAAAGGAGTCTGATACGCACTGGGTAGAGGAGCTTGACTCCGTACTCTGGGGGCTGCGGCCCATGCCGAATTGTAGTACCGGATATACACTGTTTTTTATGGTGTACCGCGCAGAGGTAGTCCTGCCCTGTCGCAGAGGTAGTCCTGCCCTGTGACATAATTCATGACTCACCTCGAGTGCGCATGTATGAAGAAAGAGAAGCCGAGCTTGATCGGCAGGATAGTCTGGACACGTTGGAGGAAGAGCGTGACGTAGCCAAAGCCCGTTCCGCATTTTACCAGCAACAGGCTCGCAGGTACCAAAGCAGAGAAGTACGGGCCAAAACTTATAACGTTGGCGAACTAGTTCTACGACTGCCGGATAAGAAAAAGAACAAGATCGTGCCCAAATGGGAAGGTCCCTTCATTATCGACCAAGTTCTGACCGGTGGAGCGTACCGACTGCGGGATGCATCGACCAGTCGACTCGAGCCAAACCCATGGAACGCAGCCAGACTCTGAAGATTCTACGCCTAGCACCGGACTCTATGTTAGTCCCCTCCCTTTGTCCATTTTTTGCATATGCAGCATCTGTCTTGTTTCGCTTTCTTTCTTTTATTTCTCTAGGCCTTCAAGGGTCACCTTGTACCTGACTATACATTACAGATGCGCTAGCCGCACTCTACATACCTGGGGGCTTCTTTCACAGAAGCTTAAATTATTTACCTGGGCCTCACGCCCAACACATGTGTCATACTTCCACATGTACCTTTTTTCACCATTATATGCATCGATATGACTTAAGTTTTGGCCAAGCTGGGTTGCCTGGCTCTTGTATTTATGCCCTACGTTCCCGTTAATTCGGCTAGGGCATAAGAAGAGCACCTCTGTGATTGTTACCATCGGGTCAGTCGGACGTGTACCTTAGACTGGGTGAAGCCGAAAGCTAGCGTTCTTAAGGGAATATTTGGTCAGTGAACAAAAGATGACTTTTATTTATTATCCATATCCGCCCCCAGATGCTTTTTTCAGCGCTTCTTGTCGCAGTCCGGAAATGCACTTCAGGGCATGCGTACCCAAGGAAAGGAACCCTTAACGGAACTATTCTCCCTGGAAGATCTTTCTTACTACCCATGTAATATAACATGACTAGTTGGGCACTTGTCTGATAAAGCACTACTAACCCCTACGCCTGGTCTCCATGCATGCCTCGGTTCTTACATAACCGAGAGGGTATTCGGATACACTCCGGACTGTCGGGTCCCGAGGTTGAAGCGAAAAGGTCCGCCACGACAAATGATCTACAATTCGGCTAGAAGGCATTATACATGTCACTTTAATATTACATAGTCAATGCGACTGGTTGAATTCCTCTTCAATACCATCCAATAGGCTGTCTAGTTTACAGTCCTGTTAGGAATACTTTGCGGCCAATTCTACTTGGCCGTAGACTAAGCTCACAGGGATCTCCTTCCCATTAGGGCCCACAGGTCCGACTTCAGCCATATGGTTCGGGTCCGCCTTTGTGTACCGTGTCTACACCATTGCCCAGGCTTCCCTGGCGCCCTGACGATAGGCTGATATCTTCCATAATCAGAAGCGCCGCCGCACTCCCTTTAGCTTTTCTGCAAGCTCTCCAAAGCCTTCGGGTATGGAGACGGATGGCCACAAGGCATGGGCGACGCCTTGCATCACTTGCCGAACTCGTTCGTGCAGCTGTGAGAGCTCGGGAAGAAGGTCACCCGTTGAACCAGGCATTTCCTCGGCAGGACGACCTGTTAGCATACCTGCAGACAAAACTCTTTTTCAAAGTTCGTTCAAGCACTTACTAAATATGCCGCGTCGAAGCCGCCGATTTTCCTTCAGATTGTCCGACAGCTGGGCACGAACATCTCATAGTTCCATGCCCAGCTTGGTGTTGGCATCTTGGAGATCATTTTTCTCCTGCCTCACCCTCGTCAGCACGCTCTCACCGGCCTTCAGCTGGCGTTGGAGCTGTTGCTTATCCGGATTCATTCCAGTGTCATCTGCATTTTTATCATCAGATCTGCATACATGTCGCATTCTATATGATACTTTTCATTTGAAGGATATGTTACCAGAGGGGGTCTCTATGGGCTCCCTTGCTGGGGCCAGTGCGGCCTGAAGTTAGGCTCTACACTCTTCCAGCTCCTGGGACAGTTGAGTATTCTTTTCTGTAAGAACCTGCATAACAAATTATACTTAAATCAGTTATCCTAACTGTTTCAAGTCTCAGGGTCTACTGGTATATATAATCACCAAATTTTCTCACCCGTATGTCTTTCACATACTGCTCCATGGCTCTGGCTAGACCATTTTGAGTGGCACGGAGGTGCGCGTCTCCCGAGTTGAAGGCATCCAATGCCTCTTGGGAGAAACACGCGTCACGTAGAACAGTCCGGCGACGCCTGTGGTTCACGGCACTTTCCACCTCGGAATGGGTGGTGGACAGTTTATCCGCATTCTCTGTCGCAGGAGCACCCGGTGCACGCCTCGTACTCGTTCCCGCCTCCGAATCCGGCCTTTGAGCCTAGCTTGTGGAGGCGCGATTGGTAGCCTCTCCGGGTATAGTCCGGCGAGCGCTCTTTTTCCTGAAAAGAAGGCATGGGCGTTAATGTGCCTCTGAGAATCATGTCTTGCAATAAAGACTGCGCGCCATACCCCTGCGCCGGTGTCTCAATCCGTACTGCAGGTCTTTTCAGCCTGCTTGGCCTCGCGGCCCCTTGTTGGCCAGTAGCCGCAGGCTCGGCCTTTTGCCTCGAGGACCTCCCCTGCAAAACACGGCTGTTATATGGCGATCAAAAACACGCAAGGACGGATCCCTTTTTGAACTGCTGGGACTCCGGTCTCAATCACCTGTGAGTCTGGAACCAGCCCAGGGTAGTCGGCCGTAATGGCCACTAAAGCATTATCATTGCTCGATTGTTAAAACACCCCATCGATCAGCTCCACAGATATGTCCGGATCCTCTTCGGGGCTGGGTCGAGGGACCGTCCAGGGTCCTCGGGTTGTGGAGGGGGGTTGTTTATCTCCCTTACAGCCTGGCACAGTTCCTACATAGAAATCGCTAGACTGAGTACTTAACCGCAGAAGTATGAAACGGATGGGCGAGAAAAAGCCTCCGCTTACCCAGCTCGGAGGATTGTACATAGAAAATCCGCCCTGCGGGTTGACACGAAGGAATTCCTCTACTTCTCCCTTGTATAAAGTGGATAAGATCTTTGTTAGATCATCGACCGACCCTGGCCCTTTACGGCCGTAGCGGGTGGCGTCATCCTCCTCGTTGAAATCCCACTTGGGGTGGCCTCTATACTGAAGCGGCTACACCCCCCGCATGATACATATGGCCATGACCTCGATCATGGTCAATCCGAATCGAGCTAAAAAACTTATCCGACTCATCAGGTAAAGAACGTCCATGTCATCTACCTCTAGGGGGCTCCGCGGATGCCAGCTCCGGCGCTTCTTCAAAGGGGCGTTGTGGAACTGAGGAAGGCCGATCCGAATAGGGTCCGGCAGGGGGACGTCTTCTATATAAAACCATTCTGAAGGCCAGTCTTCGGACGTCTTCTTTGGGGTTCCGGACAGGTATCCGGTCCCGGCTATGCGCCACACTTCGGCTCCTCCCACTTGATATATTGACCCCTTCTGAGAATGGGTCACAATGTAGAACAACTTCTTCCACAGAGCGAAATGAGCCTCACAACCCAAGAACAACTCGCAATGGGCTACGAATCCTGCGATATGCAGCATGGAGGCAGGCGTAAGGTTGTGCAACTGGAGGCCGTAGAACTCCAGGAGCCCCCAGAGAAACGGATGAATTGGGAATCCGAGCCCTCTTACCAAATAAGGGACAAGGCATACCCGCTCTCCTTTGGAGGGATTGGGAAGGCTCTCCGCTTGCTCTCCGCCATTGTAGGTGGCAACCCCGGCTCGAACTGGGACCATGCATGTTGGGGGAAGAAATCCCTTGGATTGAAGCGTCACTAATTTGCTATGCGGGATGGAACATCTCTCCCAATCTCTGGACTTGGAGCTAGGGGTGCGAGAGGAGGAGCTGCGTCGACCTGCCATGATGGAATGGATCTCTGTTGGGTGCGCTCCGATGAAGGCTCACCTAGGGAGGATGGTGTGATTTGGATCTGAATCCTCGTCTTTTAAATAGGTGGCTCATTTACGCTGCTAGGGGGTAAATGTGAAAACACCCTGGCTCTTCACATTCGCTCGACGCGTGGAAAGTGGCCATTATTGGGCGTGGAAGCCAAGGAGTGCAACATTCACAAGAAACCGGAGATTATCTCGACAGGTACACAGAGTTTGGAGAGGAACCCGCCTTGCAATGCCGAAGACAATACTGCATGCCGGACTCATCGTCATTGAAGCCTGGTTCGGGGGCTGCTGAGGGAGTCCTGGATTATGGGGTCTCTGGGCAGCCGGACTATATCCTTTGGCCGGACTGTTAGACTATGAAGATACAAGATTGAAGACTTCGTCTCATGTCCGGGTGGGACTCTACTTGGCGTGGAAGGCAAGCTAGGCATTACGGATATGGATATCTCCTCCCTTGTAACCGACCTTGTGTAACCCTAACCCTCTCCGGTGTCTATATAAACCGAAGGGTTTTAGTCCGTAGGACAACAACCATAACATACAATCATACCATAGGCTAGCTTCTAGGGTTTAGCCTCCTTGATCTCATGGTAGATCTACTCTTGTACTACCCATATCATCAATATTAATCAAGCAGGACGTAGGGTTTTACCTCCATCAAGAGGGCCCGAACCTGGGTAAAACATCGTGTCTCCTGCCTCCTGTTACCATTCGGCCTAGACACACAGTTCGGGACCCCCTACCCGAGATCCACCGGTTTTGACACCGACAGTCGTTTTCATAGCATCGTCAAATAGGGCCTATTAACGACGGCCCCAGTATGGTCGGCCCATGAACGGACGACTCCAACTCTAGCCCGTTTAAGACCATAATTCAGTATGTTTTTGGCCCATGTTTGGCCAATCGATCATACGTCCCGTATAAGGCCCATTGATGATACGGACCATAGAAGGCCCATTGTTTCTATTGCCCATAGGAGGCCCAGTGTCACTATGGTAAATATGTAGCCCATGGCCGGTTAAAGGCGGGAAACTACTATAGGTTTAGACCTGCTAATGCCCCAATACGATTATAGGCCCACGTTTTGGCCCATATGAGTAACGGGCCGTCCTGAAGACTGACAACACTGAGATCCACTGAACCTTCCAGCCTAAATTACAGCATACCAACCAAAGAATAAACCTAGACTATACAATAAACAAATTACGGCATATTACATCCACTAGGAATCAAAGTTCGCTACTGGTGATAATAAAGCGCAACATGACCGCGGATTGCATACATTGGGCATCAAAGGTCGCAACCAGTGCATATAAACGCGCCGACAAAAGAATATACAAAACTGAGAGCACTTCACAAGGCACTAGACCTAGCAAGGTCGGGCCCTGCAAGCAGCCGAACAAGCTGATGGGACCTCAGTTGTGTCAATGATAGATGCTTCATCCCTAGCTTTATGGCACCATAGTGCACAAGGCAGTCCCCTGCCATCTTCATTACATCTTTGACTTCAAGTCAGAGCTGAGCTGAAGCAAGCCTTTTCGCTTTAAGTTGAGACTGAAGAAGTCGAACTGATTGAGGCAGCGACTGCATAGAGGTTGTCTCACACCTGCTGGTGAGTAGCTTCAATTCACTGTCTTCATCAAGACAGCAGCTTGGGGTCATCTTGCTGTCCTTAAGATGGTTTGGCTCACTATCTTTCCTAAAGTTCTGCCTGGCATAAGAGATACGACTCTGAAAGAGAAAGAAGGAGACACGTAATAGGTTTCACAATTATATAAGCAAATAAATGGATCTTTTCTACATAAGGAACATGTTTTTACAACTAAAATTTAAAACTGGTAGTCGTTGCAAACATCCAATCAGATCTAACAACAGTGGGGGAAATGATGCCTATCCAAATCTATACTAGAACAAAGTTTGAAGGCTTGAGAAGGATGAACTTACATTACATGTTAACACGGGATAGACAAAGCCCTTCTCCATGTTGATGGAAGGATAATTCAATAAATTCCCCAAAGAAAATTATTTATAAGCGTTGCCATTAGTCTACATTTTGCAAAGAGTTAATATAGATCAAATAATATTGGAAGAAATAGAGGATAATGAAGCTCAGGTGCAGACTGATGATACATAATCAAATAGCAATTAATTAAGTGCAACGTTACAAGGTAAAAGGTACTGACAAGAAGAATGGAGACATCAACGTGTGCAGTGGCATTGGCTTTATTCAACATTTTGGTAAGAGTAAATATAGATATGATGATTTGGAGAAAGTGGAGGGTAGGGCAGATAAGATGCAGAGCAATGCTAGACAGTCAACTATCTCGCGATGCATGTACAGTAATACCACCACCGTCCATTATTACTTGTCACTCAAATGGATGTATCTAGCACTATTAAGTTCTAAATACATCCAATTTATCAACATTTAATTCGATACCGAGGGAGTACATGGCAACAGGTACTTACATGTGCAATCCAAAACTTAATAACCATTGTGTTAATTCTACATTTATCTAAGAGAAAATATAGATCTTATAATTTCAAGCAAAGGGAGGATAAAGAAGCCAACATTTACAGTGATGTTACATAGTCAAACAACAATGAGTGTAAGTATGCTTATAAAGGGCAAGAGGTACTGACAAGAGTAGTGTAGAGCCCAGTATTGTTGTGAGATCCTATGATCCTTTGAGCAAGGAGATTCATCTGAAATTAGTTTTCATACAAGAGAGAAGGTAAGGCACGTGCAGAAATTTAGGAGTTCAAATTTTGAATTGATATCATAGATGGTACCTGACGCTGGGCTCTGAGCAGTTCTAATAGGGGTTTGGCCACTGGAGTAGGGGTAAAGTCTGGTACAGTTGGGCCTATGTTTTCTGTGGCTGTTGATCTATTTGATTTAACAGGTATCACTACCTTTTCCAAATACCTAGTTTGTACTCCTTGAGGATATTCACTCATCCTCTTCCTTTTGGACATCTATTACGAAAGAACAACATTTGACTAGAAAAACATAGTATGACGACACATGGAATAGGTATAGAAAATGGATAGGTATGGCATCTACTCATATATGATGCTTAAACTAAGCAGATGGTGTAACAAAGTAGAAGTAATGCAAGAGGTCAGATGCAAAATATGTGCGACCAATACAACCTTGCCAAGTTAGAGCACGCACCTTGATAGGTGAATAAGATATGCCATCCTCCACCTTGCCAAGTTTGTTAGCCAATGGATTATTCCGCAATATTCCTCTCGTGCGCCCATTCTCAGATTCATTTTGATAATGTTCAATATCTGACATGCATGACAACATAAAAACAAGTGAGATTATCTTTGTAATGCAGAAGTGATTCTAATCCAATACTTCCTCCCTGTAAACCCCTTTGTGCTATCTCTGCAATTCTTCTAAGAGGTGCCATGCCTGCTGTAATTTGGTGTGTGCATTAATATAATGTGTCCTACTACTCAAAATATGAGAGCTCCAGAAGTGATGATACTTCGAAGATGACAACTACAACATATAGTAAAGAAGAACAAGTCGACCTGACCTGACAGATTCAAAATATACTAAGGGAGAATAACTTGACCTGACTAGTCGACCGCAAAAGAAGAGGACCATCTTAAAGAAGAGAAAAAGAGCAAGCAAATTGAAGATATTACAAGTCTTTCTATACAATGTCGGTTAGCCACCCATGATGAACCAGATCGCACAAAGTAATACTATTCTTTGCGGTCTCTCCATATGTGGCTCACATGCATTTCGAAACTAAAGTAGGAACATTTAGCTGACCAAACATCTCTTAGTTTTACTAATATCAACATTATATCATATTTGAATTTGTACAACTAAGCTTGCTTAGCTCAATGGGTGGAGCAGTGCTATTACGACACAAACCACGTAGGCTGATCATGGTCATCATAAAATCGGGAAACTATAAGCATGATGAGTATAGTGTTGACCGTGGCAGTGGAATGGTAGATCTAAAGCTGCAAACCATGCAAAGGGTAGTTAGCAACTGTTGTTTGATTTGAAATAACAACTAAGATTTGGTATGGACAAGAAAGTACACTCAACAAGTGACAAAGAAATGCAATTCTGCTCTCTCTCTATATGTCAAGACATGCATTTGGAAACTCAACTGGGAGCTTTAGCTAACCAATTAAATGTGTCTGTTAACTAATATTAGTATCGTATCACAATCATATTTGAACAACTAAGCTTTGGAATTTTGAGTGTTGTGTTGTTTAGCTTGAAGGGTGGAGTAATGTTAGTACGACAGAAAGCACCTACGCAGATCATAGTAGAGTAGATAAAAGGGGAAAACCCTAAGCATCAAGAGTAAAATCAGGAAAGTGGAACTAGCTGGACCAGTGGGTGGCACACATGCTTTTCGAAATGAATATAGGAACATTAGGTGACCAATTAAACCTTCTCTGTTTTAGTAATATGAGCATCACATCAGATTCGTATTTCAACACGTAAGCTTTGGAATTATGAGTGGCATGTTGTTTGGCTTGATGGGTTGAGGCCTTGAGGAGCAGTGCTAGCACGACATGAAGCAGTGAAGAACCTACGACGATGGTAGTGAATATAAAGGGGGGGAACCATAAGCTTTACGAGTATAGTCACCGTGACATGGCGGATCTGAAGGTGCAAACCAGACAAAGCTACTTCGCAACCAATGTTTGCATTCAACTAGCCACTACGATTTGGTACGGACAAGAAAAGTATAGTAAACAATTTAAGATCTATTTTCCGGGTAAGATCAATAACATAAACACATATGGAAGAGTACCACCTCTGTTGCGACGCCGTGTAGGCCCCTGCTGATACGTTGAGGGTGTTGCAGGTGCGATGGCTGTCGGCGGCGGGGAAGAAGACTTTACATGGGAGACGACCAGTTCAGGGGATAAACCTGTTGCCGTGGACGAGGCGTTCATAGGAGGGGCAATGGCAAGGTGGATGATGTGATGAAAGGATCCTGGTCCGGCACCGTGGATGAGAGACATCCATCTCATGAAGGGGACGACGGGGTAGGGGTAGCGGCTCCAGCAAGCTGGAGAATGGGGTGGCGGACAAAGGAGGCTGGCCACAGTGGGGAGGTTCTCGTGGCGCCGACGGTGTATGAATGGGGAAATGGAGGGGGAGGGGGGATCTCAAACTTTGGGACACGCTTGTCTGAAATGTGGGAAAGTTACGAACTTATCCCCCGTTTAAAATTTCGGACATCACGTTAGTTGGGGATACGACGGTAATCTCGTGCCTCCCAAATATTTGCCGGTAACGGTTTTGGGCGAGGAAAGGGTGTTTTGCCGCCCACGGTTGGCGCCCATGGTGTATGAACGGGGCTGATACGTAGGGCGGTTGTGTCACGTCTGAGGGACGTTACACATCTGCCCCTATTTAAAATATTAGCCTACATCAATTTCAGATGAGAGTTTGTTTTGCCACCCACCGTGGATGAATGGGGAAATGGAGGGAGAGACACATGTCTTTCGGACGAGCTTGAATCAAATGTGTTTTTCCGCCCACGTTTGGCGCCCACCATGTCTGAATGGTCTCAGAGGCCGCCGTGTCACGTCTGATTGAAGTTACTAGTCTAGCACTATCGACAATAGTGTAAATCCGGTCGATAAGGATGTCAAGTGTCAGGGGTAGATAGTAAATACCATCTCGCAAACACTTGCTTCGGGCAGCCCACAAATGATAGTGGGTGTTTAGCTGCTTCGTTCAAAACTTGGGAGAATTAGCATTCACATTTGCCCTGGGCCCTGGCAACTAAATCCAAATCCAATTTTTATTCGATTACGAATATCCACAGATAATTCTACAGTTTGTTATTTATTCCTTCAAAACCACAACAAAGATTTATTCCACCTTTATATATGATTATGATTTAGAAATGCCATGATCTTCGAATTCAGTAGGTTGGATACACTTTGAGTCAAACAGTTATTTCATCCAATACAATAAGCTCACATGAAAAATTGTTCACCTTATGACAATCATACAAGTACCGAGGATTACCTCACCTAAAAAATTCGAATCGTTACACATGGACAACATAGGGGGTCTTACAACACAATCCATTCAGAGACATGACACAACATGCAAGTACAATAATCTAATGACAATTTCAACTGCTATCTAAAGAAGAACTGGGATAACCCTGGGCTTCAGATAGAAGAAGCAGCAGGACCTCCTCCATCTTCAAATGCAACATTCTTACTTCCTCCAATTCTTGGGTTGCTTACATAATGCACGTAGCTAATTGCATAATTTCCAGCTTCAAGATCGAGATTACCTCATTCATGGCAGCCACACCATCTCTTTCTGCCTCTAGTAGAGCCTCAAGAACTATAATATCTGTGCTCAGACTGCTCTCCGGCGGTGTTGCCTCTGAACTGCTACCATCTGGTAACATGGATGGTGCACTGTTTCCAAAAATAGATTCTGGGGTTGTACATTGTGTCCTAGTGTGAAAGACATCCTGAAAGGTTTCCGCTGGACATAAGTAATAGATAGTTATCACATGATCCAGGCAGTAAGCTTACATGGTAAACGACATACGAATTATTGCCGAGCATGGAAAGCTATATTTAAATGCTTCGAAGCAGCATCAGGTGAAAAGAAATTAAAATGGTAAGATGAAACTAGGGATGTAAGTGGCAAATAAACGACATCCGCCAGTCCCATCTAGTTAGTTTTTGCTAGCTCCTTGATTCATTTTCCTCAAAAAACAAAAATTCTTTTGAACTATCATACCACTAGTGGACTTCAATCAGGATTAAATGGGACCCAGTTGACATCCCTAGTTGAAAGGGAGTGTACCACCGCTATATTTAAGTTGCCAAGGCATCTAAGCAGTTGAAATAATCTGAGAAAGCACTTAACAGTGTGGCCTCATATAAACTATGAAGACAGTCTTGTGAGGAAGTTCAGAGGAAAAGTTAAGGACTCAAATGAACTAGGCATGCATTTCTTTATGATAGTACAGAAGGCACTACTGACATATTGGCCAACTCAGGTATAGCGTAACAAGTAACAAACAAGCATTCGAATCAAGCAATACAGCAAAGCAGCCAACTGAACTATTTGTCATTCTATCGGATTACAGGTTGAGGGCACAAGCCAAGAAAGCATCCCACATGCATTACATTTCACATGTACTAAAACACACTGGATTACCATATGTTGGTGTGAAGCCTCGCTATTGTTGCAATGTTCTTTGAAGATATCGTCAGCATCCCGTGGTTGCATATCTACTTGTTGTAGTTTATTCTACACCCTCTATTTAGGTGAAATTAATTTTAATCGCATTCACTGGTTCTAATTGATCATCAATGGTTCATCTAAACTAATGAAAGAAGGGTGTGTGCATACACGACAATATATCTGCTTCCCTCTATTTTTATGCTTGCTCGAGGTGCCAGCACCAAAAGAATTTTTTTTTGCTTGATGGGGTTGGCAGCTTCATAATTAATAGAAGCATTGAATTAGTCATGCAACGTGGGAAGATCAAGAACACACAAAAAAGTAATGAACAGAGGCTCGGAGCAGTGATGTAATAGCTAGCATCAGAAAATCTAGGGTAAAACGAACAAAAACCACCGGAACCACATGCTAGTTTGCTGATGTGTACTTAAGCATAGAGAGCATGAGGTAGTCTGATGGAACCAACAGGTGGCATCAGAACAACACCATTATCATAAATATAGCATGCAAGAAGTAAAATAGTAGGCAGTGATATCTAGGAAATACAACAATACTTAGGACAAAACTAAAGCATATTAACTATATGTGCACTGATATGCAATTTAGCACATGTAACATGTTCACTGCCAGAAGTATGGCCCTAGAGGTGCAGGTAGAATAACGCATCTCATGAAAAAATGAATGATGCCCTAAAGAAATTCAAAGGTACGGTACTTAGGCTAAGAAAGTGAACGTAGGTGCCTGCCGTTGGACAATAGTACCTGATTCTCGACGGCGTATGGGTATCATTGGCATACTTGATAGCTAAGGATCGTCGATGGTGCTAGTGTTGCGGTTGAGTTTGGCTCGGCTATCGCCATCGCTGAAGCGGCTCCGGTGCTACGGTTGCGGCGCCTGTCGACATACAAGAAAGCTCATCTATGGTAAGTGAACAGTTGCATGATAAAGAAAAAACCGAAGGAGTACAAATCGAAATAACTTGATGATGCTGCGGCATCGGTAAAGCAGGGTCGGTGGAGTTGATTATGGCGTCCATGGAGCGGGTCCGGTGTAGTGGACGAAGGCTTCGGCGGGCGCGTTGTATAGTGCTTTCGGTGAGGCGGATCTGTTGCGGTGGACGAGGGCTTGTATGAAGGGCCATCGAAGGGACGGACGATGGAGTCAGTGAAGGGCCTACACTGTGGTGGACGAGGGCACCGGTTAAGCAGATCCGGTGCGGTGGACCATGATGGCGGTCAAGGACATCTGGAGTGGTGGACAAGCCAGCGCTGAAGCGGCTCCGGTGAAGTGGTGAGTTGCCAGTTGGGGGTTCCAAGGTGCGGAAGGTAGATCCGTCGGGGTGTGAGGTCCACCGCTGCGGCGGAGGACTAGATTTGGTGGCTTGTCGTGGTTGGGGGTCGGGGAGGGGAAGGGGAGGGGCTCTGGGGAAGAATGTTGGGGCAAAGAGGGGAAAACAATGGAGTTACCAAATCAGCCCTGTTCCGTTCATGTGCCAGGGGTAAAACAAGAATCTCGCAGGGCTAAACTTTCGGGCGTGAGATATTTCGATGTGAGCGGGATGTTTGAAAGCTTTTGGCCCCTGAAATTATATTTTGCTCTTGTACGTCCGACTATGATATCATGGCCGAGAATTTGTTTGTTTTGCATGCAAAAAAGTGCAAGTTTTGAAAATCAATGTCTCCAACTCGAAACTTAGATTGTCCATTCAATTCAAATATGGATCATTGATCTACTGCAAGCAAATACCATCATACGGTCCAATTCAAATGAAATTCCAAATGTGTTTATCCTAAATATGATGACAAAAGCAAAAATGTGTATGTGCATGAATAAAGTGGATGATTATAAAGTTTGAACACGCCCGTATGTGTATATCTCTAGGTTTGATATATGAATTTGAAATCATGAAACCCCGGCTTAAAAAGTGTACCTCCATTTAAATGAATTACAAAAGCTAATGATGGAGTCGAATTCCAAAATTCCAATCTTAGGTTTGTAATTCTGGTACATCAAGATATATCATGCATGTTCAAAAGTATCCTTATCTCATAGTCCAAACTGTGAAACAAATTGATCAACCATGAGTGCACACATTGTTGACAATTTATATCTCAATTACGCTAAAGCCCTCAAATGTAGATACCTCACTCTTTATCTGAAGCCAACCCCC